>NW_023310652.1:0-4231 GCF_011077185.1 Oxyura jamaicensis | reverse complement strand
TTGTTCTGCCCATTACATTTCATCCACCTTCTTCTCTTTTAGCCTCTCCTCACCTTGTCCTGTGTCCTGCTCGTGTGCTACCCATACCAACTCTGTGCCTGTGAAAAGTGCACAAACAACCAGGGGAAGATGTGACCATAATCATTGTATTCACAGAATCACAGAATGGCTGAGGTTGGAAGGGACCTCTGAAGATCATCTGGTCCAACCCCCCTGCTGAGCAGGATCACCTAGAGCACATTGTGCAGGATGGCAGCCAGACGGGTTTCTGAAGATCTCCAGAGAAGGAGACTCCACAATCTTTCTGGGCCACCTGTTCATGGGCTCTGTCACCCTCACAGTAAAGAAGTACCCACTCGTACTCAGCCAGAACCTCCTCTGCTTCAGTTTGTGCCCGTTGCCTCTTGTCCTGTCACTGAGCACAACTGAAAAGAGACTGGCTCCATCTTCTCAACACCCACCCCTCTGGTATTTATACACATTGATGAGGTCTCCCCTCCGTCTTCTCTTTTCCAGCCTAAACAGGCCCAGTTCTCCCAGCCTGTCCTCATGTGAAAGGTGCTCCAGTCCTCTGATCATCTCAGTAGCCCTCCTCTGGACTTGCTGCAATAGTTCTATGTCTCTCAATACTCCAGGTGTTGCCTCACCAGGGCTGAATAGAGGGGGGGGATCACCTCCCTTGACCTGCTGGCAACACTCTTCCAAATGTACCCCAGGATCCCGTTGGTCTTCTTGGCCACAAGGGCACGTTTGGATATGGCAATACACATTTGGCAAAGGCCACCTGGTTAGTCAACAGAAGGGGATCTGCCAACTGAGCTGGACCTGCCCAATCAAACCTGTTTTGTACTTGTGCTGGGTCTGGCTGGGATGAGAGTTAACATTCCCTGCAGCAGCTCATACAGTGCTGTGCTCTGCGCTTGTAGCTAGAAGAGCAGTGGTATCACACCAGTGTTGTGTCTATTGCTGCACACTACTGGCACAGCATCAGGACTCCCTCTAAGCCCCCAGGAGCCAGCAGGCTGGGGGTGGGCAAGTGACCCAAACCAACCAAAGGCATAGTCCATACCATATGATGTCACACTCAGCAATAAAAGGTAGGAAGGGTGGGGGGGGGGGCGGCTCATTGTGGAAGCATCTGTCCTCCTGAACAACCGCTACGCATATTGAGGCTCTGCTTCCCAGGACGTGGCTGAACATCGCTCATGGATGGGAAGCGGAGAGTAACTGCTTTTCTCTCTGTGCTTCTGCGCAGCCTCTGCTTTTTTTTTTTTTTCTTTTCTTTCCCTTCTCCCTTTTCCCTTTAATTAAATTACCCTTATCTCAAACCTTGAGCTCTTTGTGTTGTATTTTCTCCCCCTTCCTCTTTGAGGAGGGAAAGTGAGAGAGCAGCTGTGGTGGAACATGGCTCCCCACCCGAGTAAAAACCACCACAGTACTGTAGAAGGGGATAAAGTTCCTGTAGTGCACATAAAAAACATGCTGGGGAAGACAGTCTGGGCTATTCCTTCCTCAGTCAAAGGCAAATCCACCCGTGGGATTGCTTTGCTCAGGGACCTGGATGCACTTGGTGGGTAATGCAGAAGGAGAATTCCGTTGTGTACCTGAAGGGGATTTTATGTTGGGTGAGAATAGCCCATGATTTGAATTGTACTATGTTAATTACTATATAATAATGTATGTCATCATTAATGTGATTGTTATATGTATGTCCTATTAATGGTATCACAGTAACAGTCATGCAGATAATGACAAATTAATTTTGATAGAGTTGGACAAGTGTGTGATGGAGTCAGAACAGGCGACAATCCAACCTCACACACCATCTCTTCTGCCCTGAAAGACTGTTGTGACAGATGGAGCCCAAAGTCAGTCACAGACTAAACACACTCAGTGGACATTATATATTTATATATGAAATGTGGTGATTAGTTGGAATGTATTGGAAAGTGTGAGACCTGACCATGACATAAACGGTATAGAATAAGGGGTGGATATTGTCCTGATTTTGGTTGGGATGGAGTTAATTTTCCTCCTAGTAGCTGGTTTACTGAAAAGAAAGAATAATGGTAATAGTAATAATGTGTACAAAACAAGTGATGCACGCTGAAATTGCTGACCATTCACTGACTGATTCCCATCCTGTCCCTGAGCAGCAGTCCCCCCCCTACCTGGGCCAGCCCATGTAATTGCTCGGTGTGACGCCAGATGGTATGGAATACCACCCCTTTGGCCAGTTTGGGTCAGCTGTCCTGGGTCTGTCCCCTCCCAGCTCCTGCTGCACCCCCAGCCTGCCCGCTGGCAGGACAGATCAAGAAGCTGAAAAGTCCTTGACTCAGTGTAAGCATTGCTCTGCAACAATTAAAACATCAGCGTATAAAACATCACTCACCGAAGTGACCAGTTCTGCAGCGGAGCGGGGGATCGAGGCGAGCAGGGCCTTTCTTCCAGCATCGAGGCCACTCAAGGCATCCGTGGGAGCTGCCAGGCCCCAGCAGCCCTCGCGAGGGAGGCTGACGAGGCGCAGTTGGAGCCAGGAGCCAGCAGCAGTGGCGGGCCATTTGCGTCGGGCGCCGCCACCATTTTGCAGCCACTCACCGGGGCAGCCACCCCGCCTGTGTATGAGCAGTCCCTAGGGAGCGCGCAAACAGGACGCGCAAACAGCACTGGCTTGGCAGCGCAGGCAGTCCGTAAGGGGCAGGGAGGAGCACAGGGAGGATCCTCTCCCTTTCCCATCTCCTTTTCCTCTCCTCTCCTTTGGGAACTCTGTCTCTTACAACTTATAATTCACCGCGATGGGCATCTGTCGCAGCAGCTGGGCTGAGGCAGCAACCCAAACTGAGGGGACACGGCCTCTCTGGGCTTGTGGGCACCCAAGTGCATCCCCTGAGGGGTGAATGGCAGTCTGAAGACTGTGGGGTGCTTCTGGAATCTGGAGCCCCCCCTGGGTCTTGAGGGAAGAGAGGGCTGTTGTGGGTGCAGGTGTGCCCTGCTCAAGGAACTGCTTGAGCAGATGGCTGGGCTGCAGTGAGAAATCGGCAGCCTGAGGGGCTCCTGGGAGTCCCTGAGGGAGACAGGTAAGAGGTGTCCACCTGCCCCTTCAGAGGAGTTGGGGGAAGTTGCCCTTCACATGAGGGAGCAATTACAGTGTGCCCAGCTCCACCTGCGCGAGGGAGAAGAATGAGTGGAGAGCTTGTGGGTGAGAATTAAGGGGTGGGCTGGTATGGGTGGCATTGCTGTGGGGGTGTACAAGTCACCAGATCGGGTGGAGGAGGTCGATGAAGCAGCTGGAAGTAGTCTCACAATCCCAGATGCTGGTTCTCGTGGGGGACTTTAATCATCCAGACATCTGTTGGGTAAGCAATTCAGCCAGGCACACACAGTCCAAATGGTTCCTTCAGTGTGTTGAATATAATTTTCTGATGCAAGTGGTGGAGGAGCTGATGAGGTGGGGGGTGCTTCTGGACCTTGTTCTTACCAACAGGGATGGGCTTGTTCGGGATGTGAAGGTTAGGGGTAGCTTGGGATGCAGCAATCATGAGATGGTGGAGTTCCAGATGGAACTTGGTGGAAGAAGTAAGGCAAAAAGTAGGACTGTTACCCTGGACTTTTGGAGAGCCAACTTTGACCTCTTCTGGGACCTACTTGGGGATATCTCATGGGCTAGACTGCTAGAACGCAAGGGTGCTTGTGAGAACTGGGCAACGTTTAAACAGCATTTCTTCCAAGCTTAGGATTGGTGCACCCCTAAGAGTAGGAAATCAGAGAAGGGGAGCAGGAAACCTGCGTGGATGAGCAAGGAGCTCATCAACAAGATCAAAAGGAAGAATGTCTATGAAATGTGGAAAAAGGGCATGTCCCCTTGGAAGGAGTATAGGAGTGTTGTCAGGGCCTGCAAGGATACGACAAGGAAGGCTAAAGCCCACCTGGAGATGAGAAGCTGGCAAGGAAGATAAAGGATAGTAAGATTTTATTTATTTATTTATTTTAAGTATGTAAACAGTAAAAGGAAGACTAGGGATAATGTGGGTCCCCTGCTGAACGAGGAGGGTGCTCGGGTAACAGGGGATGCTGAGAAGATGGAATACAATGATTATGGTCACATCTTCCCCTGGTTGTTTGTGCACTTTTCACAGGCACAGAGTTGGTATGTGTAGCACATGAGCAGGACACAGGACGAGCTAAGAGGCTAAAAGAGAAGAAGGTGGATGAAATGTAATGGGCAGAACAA
>NW_023310651.1:0-1048 GCF_011077185.1 Oxyura jamaicensis | reverse complement strand
CTGGAGCCCACAGCAAACCCTGCTCCCAGTGCCACTCTCAGGCAGCACCGGCCAGGACTAAACGATAGAGCTGCAGAAAGTTCTTCTGAGAAGAGAGAGGCTTGGGATGAGAGTGCTCTTAGACTTACAAAAGGTTTTCCTCAGAGAGATCTATTCTAACTTTTTCTACCTTCTCCTTTTCCAAAGACAACTGTGACCAAAGTCAGAAAATGCCCAACAGCAGCTCCATCACCAAGTTCCTCCTGCTGGTATTCGCAGACACGCGGGAGCTGCAGCTCCTGCACTTTGCGCTCTTCCTGGGCATCTACCTGGCTGCCCTCCTGGGCAACGGCCTCATCCTCACCACCGTAGCTTGCGACCACCGCCTCCACACCCCCATGTACTTCTTCCTCCTCAACCTCGCCCTCAACGACCTGGGATGCATCTCCACCACTCTGCCCAAAGCCATGGCCAATGCCCTCTGGAACACCAGGGCCATCTCCTATCAAGGGTGTGCTGCCCAGGTCTTTTTCTTTGCCTTCTTGGCTGGTACAGAGTTTTCAGTTCTCACCGTCATGGCCTACGACCGCTACGTTGCCATCTGCCAGCCCCTGCACTACGGGAGCCTCCTGGGCAGCAGAGCTTGTGCCCAGATGGCAGCCGCTGCCTGGGGCAGTGGCTTTCTCAATGCTGTCCTGCACACAGCCAATACATTTTCTCTGTCCCTCTGCCAAGGCAATGCTGTGGACCACTTCTTCTGTGAGATCCCCCACATGCTCAAGCTCTCCTGCTCAGATGCGTACATCAGGGAAGCTGGGGCACTTCTATTTAGTGTTTCTTTAGTATTTGGTTGTTTTGTTTTCATTGTGGTGTCCTATGTGCAGGTCTTCAGGGCTGTGCTGAGGATGCCCTCTGAGCAGGGCCGGCACAAAGCCTTTTCCACGTGCCTCCCTCACCTGGCCGTGGTCTCACTGTTTGTCAGCACTGCCATGTTTGCCTATGTGAAGCCCCCCTCCATCTCCTCCCCATCTCTGGACCTGGTGGTGGCAGTTCTGTACTCCATGGTGCC
>NW_023310650.1:0-2230 GCF_011077185.1 Oxyura jamaicensis | reverse complement strand
CTCTCCTCTTCCCTACAGGCCTGCGTCTCGGCTGTGGAGAAACTTTCTGAAAGCGTCCATCAACTAAAAGAGAATACTTTGGAGAAACTTTCAGAAGAGGTCCAGCAACTTAAAGAGAGTTTATTTTCCTCCCCTCCTGTACAACCCAGTGTCTCTGCTTGTGATGGTTTTACTTGGGTGAGCAAGCGAGCTCCACCACAGCCGCTCTCTTACTCCCCCTCCTCAAAGAGGAACAGGGAGAAAATACGATGAAAGGGGCTCAAGGGTTGAGATAAGGACAAGGAGATCACGCAGTAATTATTGTGATGGGCAAAACAGACTCAGCATAGGGAGATAGTAAGATTTATTGCCTATTACGAACGAGCTAGAGAAGTGAGAAACAAAGGAAAGAAACAAAAAGCACCTTCCCCCCCCCATCCACCATCTTCCACCTCCTCCCCCCGAGCAGCATAGGGGAACAGGGGAGTGAGGGTTATGGTCACTCTGTAGCAATTCTCTGCCGCTCCTTCTCAGTCACTCTCGTCCCCTGTGCTGTGGGGTCCCTCCCACGGGATGCAGTCCTTGCTGAACTGATCCAGCGTGGGCTTCCCACAGGCAGCAGCTCTTCAAGAACTGCTCCAGATATGGGTCCGTACCATGAGGTCCATCCCTTGGGAGCACACTGCTCCAACCTGGGTCCCCCACGGGCAGCAGCTCCTGCCAGGTCACCTGCTCCTGCGTGGTCTCCTCTTCACGGGCTGCAGGTCCGACCCGGAATCTGCTCTGGCAGGGGTCTTCCACAGGCCGCAGTCTCCGTCGGTGCAGGGCCACCTGCTCCACCGTGGTCTCCCCCACGGGCTGCAGCGTGGAACCCTGCTCCACCGTGGTACTCCATGGGCTGCAGGGGGACATCCTGCTTCACCATGGTCCTCACCACAGGCCGCAGGGGACTTCTGCTCCGGCGCCTGGAGCACCTCTCCCCCTCCTTCTTCACTGACCTTGGTGCCTGCAAGGCTGTTCCTCACTCCTCTCACTCTCCCAGCTGCTGTGTGGCGCAGCATGTTTTTTTCCCGTCTTACATATGCTCTCACAGAGGTGCAGACAACATCACTTATTGGCTCAGCTCTGGTCAGCAGTGGGGCCCTTACCAAACATGAGGCAGCTTCTAGATCCTTCTCACAGAAGCCACCCCTATGGCCCCCTGCTACCAAAACTTTGCCACATAAACCCACTACACTGCTATTAGGGGTAAGCGCTCATCCGTGCAAGGAAGACGATATGGTGGGTACACACCCCGTTCCATCCTGTGGTTTTACCTACGTGACCATGGAGAGGACATGAGAAAATGGGATGGAAAATCTACCTCAACCCTAGAGGCCCGAGTATGTGAGTTGCAAAAAGAAAACAATCGTGAAAAAGGGGTTCTCTGGAAAGTTTGCTGCTCCAACTTCCAGCAGGCAGTCCTTTAAACACAGGAATGAAGATTCTGACCAGGACTAGAGGGGCCCTGCCCCCAGCCAGGGGGAGGAAAGGGACAATCGAGTTTATTGGACTGTGTGGATTCGATGGCCTGGCACGTCAGACGCACAGAAGTATAAGGCTTTAGTAGACACCGGTGCACAATGTACTCTGATGCCATCAAGCTATACAGGGCCAGAGCCCATCAGTATTTATGGAGTGACGGGGGGATCCCAGCAGTTAACTGTATTGGAAGCTGAACTGAGTCTAACTGGGAATGAGTGGCAAAAGCACCGTATTGTGACTGGCCCGGATGCTCCATGCATCCTTGGCATAGACTATCTTAGAAGAGGATATTTTAAGGACCCAAAAGGGTTCTGCTGGGCTTTTGGTATAGCTGCCTTAGAGACAGAGGGCATTAAACAGTTGTCTGAGACTCCCTGATTCCCATCCATGAGCTAATTCGTCAACTGGAGAGCCAAGGAGTGATCAGCAAGACTCATTCGCCTTTTAATAGTCCCATGTGGCCAGTGCGAAAGTCTAATGGGGAGTGGAGACTAACCGTGGACTATCGTGGCCCGAACGAAGTCACACCACCACTGAGTGCTGCAGTGCCGGACATGCTAGAACTCCAGTACGAACTGGAATCAAAGGCAGCCAAGTGGTACGCCACAATTGATATCGCTAATGCATTTTTCTCCATCCCTCTAGCAGCAGAGTGCAGGCCACAGTTTGCCTTTACTTGGAGGGGAGTCCAATATACTTGGAATCGGCTGCCCCAGGGGTGGAAACA
>NW_023310649.1:0-4429 GCF_011077185.1 Oxyura jamaicensis | reverse complement strand
CCCTTTTCTGTGCTGAGCCTTGCTAAGTCACCTGTGTAGGGACTGGGCACCAGAGCTCCCAGCCTCATAGCCTAAACACACTTGTCTGTTTGGCTGGCACTTGAGCATCCGCTTACATCGTTAGAGACACCCGACAGCTAACATTTTGGAAGCAATTGTGGATTGCTTCTCATAGTAGCAGGAAAGTAAGTTTCAAACTACAAAAGAGTTGACAGAATTCCTTCACAGGCTATCGCACAGGCTATTCAGGACAGTTAGCAACGGTATTTTTTGTCTTTCAGACAATTTCAGTCCTATTTTACAAGAAAAGGGGATTTGGTATGTGGAAAAGTGGGAAGGTATGTTGCAAGCTTGTAAGAAAAGAGGCTTTGGTAGTCTTCCTGATCACAGCACAGCTTCTTACTTGCTGGAATATGGAGATTATTTAGGAGGGAGGAAAAGTAAATAGGAAAAGTGCTTGGAACATCATTCAGCACCTCATTTCTAAACTTGTTTTCTTATGACTCTTGTTGTAGGAGTGCTTCCTACGAACCGACATGGTGTCGGCCCCAGCTGCTAATAGCAGGAAAAGCAGGATATGGCCAGGTTTCTTACTTGTCACCCACGGTGTAGCATGCTCTGGAGAAGTTTCCGTTCACAAGCTGGACCTATCCCTTCTGTTTACAAACGTGGCACCTCCAGAAGAAATATGCGGAAGGTATTATTTTTTTCTTCTTATTCGGATAGGATTCATTGACTGTATGTAAAGGATCAATTGAGTTGCAAGAAAGGTAAGTAAAATCCTTTGGCAATGGAGCTGGCCTTGTTTTCATGTGCTGTTCTGTTTGCTTCTGTGTGGAAATCCCCTTTTCTTTTAGAGAAAACGATAAACATGATGGATGTTGTACACATCTACATTGTCCCTGCCAAATGTTAAGAGTGAGGCTGTTGCTAGCAGCTGAGGAAGCTGGGAGGTGCTGCTAAGGGAGCTCTCTTTGTGGAAAGAAATGCTGCTCATCACAGTGGGATTTGGTGTTTTCCCATTGAGGCAGGAAATCCTTTTTGTTGTTTGGCATCACTATCTTAAAATATTTGTACCTTTAGTAAAAGCATTTGTGAGCCGTACAAGTAAGGACAGAGCCGTTTCATGACTGGATAGTTATGTCTTCAGAGGCTATTCTATGTGTTTTCGCTTTCTTATCCAAGCTTTCCTTTTCACTGGCTAATCCCAACTGGCCAGAAGACAGCAGCAAGCACAATTTATGTCGCAGATATCCATTTGTGGTGGGACAACGTTGGACCTGCCTTGAAACTGACTTTTCTAACTCTACTACAGAACATTCGAGCATTTTCTCCAGGTTTGTCGCTTGCTCCGTCTGATGTGTGTCCTTCAGATCTTCCAGAAGAGGTATTTCTGTCAATCCTTTGCTTCCTCTTTCTTCAGTTTCCTAATTTAGGAATGCTTTCAGCATCAAAATGCTGTGCTTTCCTTCAGTCAGTGTATCGTACAGTCCTTTCATTGAGATGTAATGCTACGGGTGTTTGTTAGAGGTGATATTTGGCCTTGCCATGCCAAGCTGTGAAAATGTAGCCTTTGAAGGCCAAGACGATAACTTCAGTTTGTCTTCTTCAGGTTATTTCTAATTTGAACAGGGACTCATCTTTGTGGAACAGAATATGATGTTTTTTCTGCCCTTACATCGGAGATGTCTCTTGTCCTTCTGCTCTAGATCCAAGAAGTATTTCTTAAGGAATTTGGAGAAGTTTACAAGGAAGACAGCAAAAATGTGTGAGGTAACTTACTAGCTGTTTGGTATTTGCTGTGCTGGTCATTTTCTATTGGTAATTTTTCATCTGCTTGTATTTGAGTACTGTGAATTGGCTAATGTCTCGCGATGGATTCATGTTCTTCGGGCATTGGAAGTCCTGCCTGTAGCATCACCAGCTGAGCATCAAGAGCCAGCAGAGGAAGAAGTAGGAGGGCTGGAGAAGGGAGAGGAAGATACCTTGCGTGAACGTAGCATTTTCTTAAGGGAGGTTACTCAGAGACTTGCCACTGAGAGACGTTTCAGGGAATTGCCTAAGCCCATTGACCCACAGAAGGGAAACGAGTGTTGATGTGTGCGTACCATCTTATCTGTGTGTCTTTGTAATTTCTCGGTGTTTCTATTTCTCAGCGTTTTGGGGAAGGTTTAACTTTGTTTTTAGGAGTGCAGTAATAGAGTCCTATCATGCACTACATGTGGTTGTAGTGAAGTCCATGTGCACTACAGTGATTTGTACCAGAAGCAGGCCGGGCTCTTACTTCTGCTGACTCTCCAATATCTGTGATTGGATTATTTGCTGAAAGCCCTGGTTTCATTCTAAAGCATCAGCCCAAATGGCAACACAGTTTGCTTCATGAAAAGGCTTTGATATGTAGGCATGTTAGAGCAGTGAAAAGCACAGAGCTTTTTCTTTCTAATTACAAAGAGTATTTAGAGGACGATTTTAATGGAGTCTGAAGCTCTTTATTGGACTGTCAGTTTCTGTGGGAACAGGAGTAGAAGCAGCAGTTTGTAAAATCAGTTTTGAGATTCTGTTCCCTGTTTCATCTGGAACTCCTAAGATGAGATCGGCCCTAAGAGCTGTGTGTTTTCTTGTTCCTCCCATTTGCTGCTTAGGTCCCTTTTTCTCCTTTCATGTGTTCGATAAGTCTAAACCAGGGGCATGTACTTCAAAGACAGATGTAACTGGAATATGCCCACGTACCAGCAGAGTCCTGTTCACGTCGGCTTCCACTGACTTTTCTTCCCCTTTCCGCCTAGGTTCTTGAGGTGTGAAAATTCTAGCCAAGCACATATGTCCTCATGCAAACTAGTCGTTAGGCTCCTCGTACAGTCTGCGTAAAGCAATCAGCACCCCAGGGCCCAGTGACCTCATTCGAAAGTAGATGCCTGGAATAGGTACTTCAGAGGTGCAATTTGTGTGCCTTTGTCTCAATGTCAACAACAAAGAGCATATTGGATGGCTTACTCAGATTTCATTGCTGTGATTTTTCTGAAGCCAAGTGAAATGACTCTCCCACCCTTGGTGTTTCTCCTCTACCATGCACATGCTTCTGAGCTCCCTACTTCTTTTTTTCCTCTCCTAGCAGCCATAACACCAGTTGAAAGAGCTCTTCCAGTTTTGAGAAGTGAAATGGTTAATTTCAGCCTCTTCTGATGCGTCAGAAGTATTCAGGGTTTTAAGAAGACATTTAGTTCAAGTTTTCCAAATAATTTTGGTAGACAGTGTGCAAGTCTAAGAAAACGCTGAATACATCTAAGAAGTTCCAGAATCTTGTGAGGAAAGAGGTATGTGCTTTGATGCTAAGGATTTCAAGACTTGTCTCTGCGTTTGAAACCCCAAATGCCAAAGATCTTTGCTATCTATTCTTTAGTGCAAGGCCGCACCTCTCCAGCGCGTGCTCCATCGAAGACTCCGAGGCGCCACAGCAAAACCCTACGACTGAATGCAACAAAGCAGATCAAGAGAGTAAGGAAAATGCAAAGATGACAGCGGCACCTGTAGATGCCAGGACACCCCTTTGTAACGGCAAGTTGCATTTCATTCCGTTGCTCATGTCATTCCTACCTTCTCTGTTCTGCTGACATAACAGGTTTCTTTCATGCCTGGCTCTTTATGCCAGAGGCGTTATGTTTTCGAGTTTCCTTCAAAAGGTGAGAGAGAAATCCAGAGGTCATTCGTTCAATAGAGTTATGAATTCAAGTTCAGAGAAAGATGGTTTACAATAATGAAAACTGGCTTTGATGACCCCACTGACATTGAATAGCCCCTAAATTGCTACTTCTTGAGGTAAAAAATGTTGTGTATGGGAGTTTCTGGATACTCAGCTAGATGATAATTATGCAAAATGGCATTCTTCCCCCATTCCACCCCTCCCTTCCCCAAATGCTGAAATCTTGGCTACCTCATAGCGTGATTCCAGATGAAGGCGGGAAGTCTAACTAGTGTGAGTGGGAATTTTGCCACGGACCTCACCCACATCTTTTTCCAATACCTTGTGAATACTACGAATGTTGGGCTTTTCTGTTTTTCTTTTTTGTTTGTTTGTTTGTTTGTTTTTCTCGAAAGGTGAACTGAATCAGGAAGCATATGAGGTATGTCTTTACTTTTTTTTTTTCTCCTTTGAATATTCCCTCAAAGTTGTCTCTTTAATTGAACTCTTCCAAACACGTAGTCAGCTTTTGAAGTCTGCAGCTTGATAACAGACTGGAAGAAGAGCTTCTTTCCAAAGGCTTTTCTGCTTTTCATCTTTATTAGTTCATGTAATAAGACAGGAAGTGACTTGATCGAATAACCTCACATTGAATTAGTACTTCCCTTCCGAAGGAAGATTCCTTGGGCAAAGTGGAAAGTGTCCCTTTTCTGTGCTGAGCCTTGCTAAGTCACCTGTGTAGGGACTGGG
>NW_023310648.1:0-3508 GCF_011077185.1 Oxyura jamaicensis | reverse complement strand
GTGCATCTCCCTGGGGCACAGAAGTGTCGTCTTGGAGCTCCAAAACATCTCCCCACAGTGTTCAAGCATTTCTCTGGAGCACCCACACAGCTTCCTGCATCCCCAGGCAGCTCAGCAGGCCACTCAAGCACCTCCCTGGATCCCACAGGCATCTCACCCAGGTAGCCAGGCATTTCCAGGGATCTCAGGCATCTCCCAGAGCACTCCAGCACCTCCCCAGGGCATGCAAGCACCATACTGGAGTACCCAAACATCTTCTTGGACATGGGCTTCACTTCCATTAGACACTAGGCACCTTCCTGCAGCACCCAGACAAGTCCCAGGGCAACCAAGGTTGAAATCGAGATCCCAGGGTGCTCCAGGGAGGTGCTTGTGTGCCCTGGGAAGATCCTGGTGTGCCCAGGGACATTTTGTCTCCTCCAAGGCTCTGCAGGGCTGATCCAGGGAGGTGCTTGTGTGCCCCAAGGCCATCTTTGGCTTCTAAAAGGAGGACCTTGCTTGTTCCAGGGGGATACCTGCTGACTCAGCCAGACACTAAGCAGACCTGGGGAGATGTCTGCATGCCTCAGGAGGTGCTTGGCTTCCCAGGGGAGATGCCTGGGTGCTGCAGTGAGATGCTGGAGTGCTGTGGGGAGGTGTGTTGGTCCTCCAGGCAGATGCTTGTGTCCCCTGGGGAGATGCTTGCGTGCCTCATGGAGATGGATGGGTCCCAACGGGTGATGTTCCTGTTCTCCAGGGAGGGTTTTGGCTCCTCCAAGGAGATGCTTCTTTCCTGTGGGAGATGCTTGGGTCATCCAAAGAGGTGTTGGGATGAAACAGGGGAGGTACTTCTGGGCTTTAAAGCTGTGTTTTGGTGCCCTGGGGAGATGCTGAAGTGCTCTAGGTAGGTTCTTGACTTTTCCAAAGACATGGTTTTTTGGTGTAGGAGAGTATTTCAGTGCATCTGGAGTGAAATGCTTGAATGCTAATAGGAGATGCATGGGTCCACCAGGAAAATGCTTACGTCCCCTGGGACGATGCCTGCAAGGTGCTTGTGCACCCCATGGAAGCTCTTGGGTGCCAAGGGAGGTGCTTCCCATCTCCAGTGAGCTGTTGTGTGCCCCAGCTGGTGTTTTGGAGCCCTGGGGAGATGCTTGGGTTCTCCACTCAGATGTAGGAGTGCGATGGGGAAATTATTGGGTACTCCAGTGAGGTGCTTGGGTGTTCCAGGGAGGTGCTTCTGTGCTGCAGGGAGATCCTTTGGTGACAGGGGCAGAACCTTTTGGGAACAGGGGATAGCTTTGTGTGCTCCAGGGAGGCTTTTCTTCTGCCCCACAGGTATGCTTATGTACTGCAGGGAGATGCTTGTGTGCCCTGGCAAGCAAATCATAGCACCCAGGGATATTCCTTAGGAGCCAAGCACCACCCCAGAGAACCCAGGCATCTTCCTGACTCACTCCAGCAGCACCACTGAGTACCCACTGAGTACCACCTCTCAGGAAACGCCAAGATCTTCCTGGGCAACCCAAGCACCTGCCTTGGATGCACTAAGCAGGAAAGAGCAAGGCTAAATAACCATGATAGACAGAATGCACAAATACTGCGTAACAGTGACAGAAAGTGCTACAAGACAAAACAAAAATTACCTCCACCAAATCCGTTTTGTCATAGTCTTCCCGATGGTTGTAAATACATTGATTAATCGTGCCATATCTTTTTTCCAAGTGAAATACGTCAGATCCCTTAGTTAGCTCAATGACAGTGTGGAACACTTTCTGAAGAAAACAATGGAAAAAAACAACAACTTTAGAAGAGCACGAGATCCTTTGAATACCCTCCTCATGCTTCCAGATGTTAAACAATAATACAAGTGACATCCTACTTGCTTACATGATTAAAGAAAATGTGACGCTTCAGGGAACAGATTCAATATCCCATGAGATTTCAGGGGAGAAAATGAGTTCATTTTTCATACTTCAGAGAAAGGAAAGGCTTACATTTCAGACAATCTTTTATTACTAATCAATCTGTCACATCTATGGTCATAATTGCAAGTCAGCTGCTTCCAAACTGCAGGGAAGGACACGATCCTCTTTGTAGGATAGTTGCTGCCATAGCAAAGCCGCTGCTGCATGTCATTAGAGAAGCTGTTGCAGCAGTGCACGGCCCTCTAAAAAGCATGTTTGGAAGCTAGGCTACAGATCTTGTAGATACAGCTGTGCCAGCTGGACAAGGAAGCATCCTGTGGTGATTCCCTTTACCCATTAGCCAAACGTGTATCATGCCTACAACTCTGCTGGCAGAACAGATTGCTCAAGCACCCATAGCAAAGTTAGATCAGTAAACTCAATCCTACCTTTCCGTTCAGGGGTGGACAAATAGCAAACTGACTGCTTGTAGCAATAACAAATCTCTCTCACAGGCGTTTCTATTACCAAAGATATGGAGATGATCATCTCTGATACAGCAGCAGTGACAAGCTAGTGGCAGCACCTTCTTCCACTGCCACAGCTGGTCATTATCGTTGTGAGACTCCGTGCATGTAGCTTTAGAGAGCAGCCATGCCAAATGGAAATACTACTGCCCCCTGGAAACACTGCTGCTTAGCACCTTATCATCAAAGTCTGCCTCTGCCTCCCTCACACCAGCTAGCACAAAACTTGAGGATTGCCCTCAACTTCAGTCTATACAACATGGAGGTAAAACACACAAAACACACCCAGAGCGCTTTCAGCTGCAGGAAACAGAAAAGGAAGATCTGAGAAAGGTCGTCGTGCCATGTGAAACTGTACCTAACTGCTGCCATATGGATGGCTGCACACTGATCAGCAAGTTCATCGAGTTCTAGGCCAAAGGAGCAAATAACAACAACAACAATCCAACAACTTCTTGAGGTTGACCTGGCTGACTCTGGGAAAAACCTCTATGGCTTTTCCAGATATACTGGCAGACATGAACAGAGAAACCTGGTATCTGCTTCCTTAGGAAGACAGCTTTAAAAAGTTAGTATCGCCTCTACAAATTAGGTCACAGCTTAAGGATGTGACAGAAGTTGTGGTGACAAGCCCCTTTACCAAAGGGGATTCTTATCTGGTCATATTCTCCCCACTCAGGATTCATGCAGCACATCAACAGCAGCCCTTAGCTGCTTTGGGCCAACCTCCAGGACTCCTAGCAATTTTCCCCAATTCAAATTTCCTCATTCTAATTGCTAATTTCCCTCATTCTGCTCTCCCCTCAAGATGGCCCTTACTTACGCCCTCTCCAACTCATGCAAAGGAACCTTCTTCCTCACGTACCTAGGGCCACTCTTACCCATTTCCCCTGCTGGAGCCTACGATAACCACTTCCCTCCCGTGAGGGATTGCCAAACCCTTATTACACTACAATAGCTTGGATGGGAAATTCTAATACTGCGTTTTGAAGCAATTTCAGTAGTCACTTATCCGTGGCTAGCTAATTTATGACAACCTGCTAACTTCAGGTTTAAAATCATCACTGCAAGAAATAAAGATCCTTTTCAGGAACC
>NW_023310647.1:0-1153 GCF_011077185.1 Oxyura jamaicensis | reverse complement strand
TTCTCACTTCTGCACTTGAACAGCACAAACCCTCACTCCTTTCACTGCGTACAGAGAGGTTAATAAAGGCGTAACGGCATAACATTGCACTCAAACGTCCCCTTTATTAAAAAAAGAAAAAAAAGATTCTATGAATCTTTTGCAGTTCTTCAACATAAAAGAGCACTCCAGATTTTTGGAGAATCACCATGTTGTTACAAGTTACAGCTAAATATTCTTTGCAGGCATTTAAGCCAATTCTTGGCAGATCCATCTTATTCACTTAAAGGGAAGCTGCCCCTCAGCTGGGTTGTTTTGTTTTTTTATTATTATTGTTCTTGGCTTGAAGATAAGTAAGTTTCATTTCAGGATCTCATGCAACAGAACATCTCTTCCTTTAGAGACAGCTCACGTAAATGTTATATGCAAGTTTTCTTCCAAACTGTAGGTTAGTATTGTTCAGAATCACCTGTTAGGTAATTTGAAAAGGATATTTATCATCTTCCTTGTCTAGGTTTTCCAGCAATGAATTGCCGAGTATTGTCAAATATCCAGCGTCCACTGGAGAGACATCTAAAAGAAAGAAATATACGGCAGGTTGAGGAGGACAAAGGTACAAAGTAGAAACTAACAAACAAACAAACAAAATAATTCAAAAATCAGATGAAAAGAAGTAGTAAAAGTGATTAGTCATTAGAAAGGGAAGTGGGCAAAGGGAATACTTAGAATAATACAAACTACACAGCATGCAATAAAATGAAATTAAAGAACTAATAGTCATGTGAATAGATTTGAACACAATTCCTGGTGGTTAATAAACCCCATTTGCAAGAAGTACAAGTTAGGCTTCTGAGTGGAAATTGGATATTTCAGTCTCTCCTTCCAACAGTAAACTCAAAGATTAGGTGTTATTTTTTTTTCTGCCAAATGCAGAATTTGCTCTTCAAAACTATTCTTTCTGAATGTGGACAATGCAATATTCTACCTCAAGCTTTTTCCAACCATGTAACAAGCTGTATTTGTTCACTTGAAAACATCTTGGCTACCCTGTTCCAATTCTAATTCAAGAGAACAATTTAGTTTTGCTGTGGTTATAGTGTCATGATGAACAGGACCTCTTGCCAAGCCTTGTTTATCCTTCTAACAAGGATACTACGACAGCAATTCTAGGTTG
>NW_023310646.1:0-1484 GCF_011077185.1 Oxyura jamaicensis | reverse complement strand
TTGGGAGCTTCTCTGGCTGTAGAGGGGCTGACAGGAATGCTGAGGCTGGTGCTGCCCACCCTCACATCCTGCCCCAGGTGTCTCTTGGTCCCTGCAGTCGTCACTGTGACTGAGAGGAGAGATCAGCCTGGCTGGGGCCTGGAGCCTGGCAGTAATTTGGGGATGGTGGTCATATGAGAACTTGCTGCAGTGCTGTGGCTCCTGTCCACAGGCCTGTCTCTGGGCTGGCCCAGCATCACTGCCCCACTCACAGCCCCACGGCCCCTCTGTGTAGGCACTGTTTGGGGCAGAAGGCATCAGGGCTGGGGAAACATCCCTTTGGCATGGTTCCCACAACAGAGCTTGGTGCCTTATCCCCCCACAGTCCTCCTGGTGTGGCTGCTTCCCCCAGTGCCAGGCCTCAGACCTTCCCTGGCTATGTCTCATGCAGGGGCTCATGGACAGCTCCGCTCCAGCATCTGTGGGATCTGGCCATGGGTGACAGGGCTGGTCATTCCCCCAGTGCGGACACAGATCCCAGCAGGAAGAAGGAGCCAGACACAATTCCAAGACCAGCTCCCACCTGGGCAGTGGTGAATGGCCCTCCTTGTGCTCCCCACAGGCCCAGAGCTGGCGGTGCTGCTCTTCTGTGGTGCCCATGGGGTGACCATGCATGGCTGTGCTGGTCCGGGTGGGAAGCAGACCCTGCCAGGTGGGGGTCCCTGCTGTTAATCCCCTTCCCCAAGGCCTGTGGATGTGGTAGGAGACTGAAGGGATGATGGTGCACCTCTCCTATGAAAAAAGGTTGAGGGAACTGGGCTTGTTTAGCTTGGAGAAGAGAAGGCTCTGGGGAGACCTCATTGCAGCCTTCCAGTACTTGAAGGGAGCGTATAAACAGGGAGAACGCCTATTTACGTGTGTTGGTAGTGATATGACAAGGGGAATGGTTTTAAACTCAGACAGGGGAGATTTAGATTGGAAATTAGGAGAAAGTTTTTCATTCAGAGGGTGGTGAGGCACTGGGACAGGTTGACCAGAGAGGCTGTGGATGTCCCATCCCTGGGACATCAAGGCCAGGCTGGATGCAGTTCTGGGCAGCCTGCTCTAGTGGTTGGCAACCCTGCCCAGAGCAGGGGGATTGAAACTAAGTCCTTTAAGGTCCTTTTCAACCAAGACCATTCTATGATTCTAGGATTCTAGGATTCTAGGATTCATTGTCTCTAGGCATGGCCAGTTAGTACCTCACTAATAATGATTCGAGTTACTGCCAGTCCTCCTTCCCTGTACCTGCTGGGTTCTTTCTCCTCTGGGGCTGCATAGTCCTTGTTTACTTCTCAATACCTCAGATTAGAACTCTATTCACACAGTTACCTGCATTTAGTAATTTCCCTTTGTTGACTCCACCTGTTGTGATCTCTCACTTTGTGGGGCCTAGCCACTGTGCACGCTGTCCATAAAGATCCCCCTGGGCTCTTGAAGCAAATTCAGATTCTTCTTCTGAAGAA
>NW_023310645.1:0-2003 GCF_011077185.1 Oxyura jamaicensis | reverse complement strand
CTCTGTTCAGTCCTGAACCTCATGGATGTTGTACTCTCCCTGATTTCCAGGAATACCTCAATAAGGAAATAAAACGACGTAAAATGAAATTCCAGCAAGACGGAAACAATTTTTACATCGGTCTGAGGGCACAGGAGGTGGGCCAGTGGCACTGGGCAGACCAGACTCCCTACAATGAAACAGCAGCGTGAGTATCCCATGACGGAGAGTGTTTGGTGCGGCTCTGGGTAGTGCAAGAGGGTGGAAGAGATGTGAGGGTGTCTGATAAGCATGAGAGGGATATGCCATGACTCTGTGAGAGGACAATGATGGAGCAGGCAAGGGCTTTGTGGGATACCCGGTTCCCACAGATCCATCCATGCTGGTTAGTGGTTAGTGATAAATTATCTCTGACGTGACCGTGGGTGCTGTAGGCATAGAAGAAGTTGGATTTCATCAGGAGAAAGAGCCCTTCATACATGACAAGCCTTCCCTGACCTCCGTACTGCCCACCATGCATGTGTGCAGGGATAGGCACATGGTATATGTGCCTATAGGCACATGCTGGGCCAGTGCTGTGATGCTGCAGAAGTGCTGGGGCGCTGGGAGAGATCACCAAGGCTTGGCTTGCAGATGTTTCTTCTGGAAGAGACACATCCCCTGCTGGCTGTGAAGTGCCTGGGGAGAGCCGTGCTGAGTTGCTCTGCCCACCAGGACTGAACAGATCCCTGCTGTGCTGGTTCTAGGAAGAAGTCAGGTTTCCATGTAAGACTGCTGCCAGTGGGATTAGCAGAGTGAGAGGAAGGGTACGACTTCTGTCCATCAAACAGCATCTGGAATTCCTCTCCTCCAAGCCTTGTGTTCCACGTGTGACCTTTTTCCAGCAATGTGCTTGCAGGGTGCACAGGGGAGTAACATGTCTGTCTCTCTCTCAGGTTCTGGAGGTCTGGGGAGCCAAGTAATACGTCTGATGAGATGTGTGTTGTAATCCATCACGAGGGAGAAAATCTCCGGAACTGGAATGATGTCCCATGCAGGATCCGTTCTTATTGGATTTGTGAAACTGCAGCAGAAATGATATGATGGAGGAATCCTCATCCTGAGATTAGCAGCGAACTGGGAACAGCAGAGGGCTGTGTTGGGAGGGGTCGGGGTGCCTTGGAGCCTTTATCTTCCCTCTGCTGGGTGGGATGATGAGACTGGGAGTGTTGTTGTTCTGCATCCTGCATCCCCTGTGCATATGTATTTCTGAAAGTACCTCTGAAGTGTAAGCAATCCATGCTAGAACTCTGCCTGTGCTTTCTCAGGCTGACCATCCCATCCCACGGTTGGTGAAGACAGATTTGGCAATGGAAGCTCCAGGCAAGCATGGCAGGTGAAGGGTCATGTCTGGGAAAGGGCCAACACCTTCCTTGCAATGCCATTGCCTCCATGGGACTGACACACAAAGGTTTGGGGTCATCAAAGCAGTTCCTGGGCTTTTTTGTCATCCTCTTCTCTCTGTGTGGGTCTGGCAGCTGCTGGCTGAAAAGAGGTTGAGCTCTCCAGAAGGAAGAAGATGCAGGAATGCAAGAAGGATGTTCAGAGCTGCTATTTCCTTTGCCTCCTTGAGAAGAGGTGTCTGCTTCTTGCTGGGTCATAGAGAGTCCTGTTCAGCATTGGTTTTGCTGAACAAATACTGATTTGCTGTAAACCAGAAAATATAATATTACACCAATGAAAAAGGCTCTGGGCTCACTCCCCCTCTGTCTCTTTCCCTTTTCCTCTCCATGCTGAGGTATTTTGCATATGCACATGCTTCATATCAAGCATGTTGCTGTGCCAGGAAAGAGCCATAGATGACTACTGCAGTAGAAGTTGCATGCACCCAGTGAGTCTTAACGCTTCAGAGATAACCTGTGTGTAACGGTCCTGTTGCACACAGCCAAAGCTCTGGGAGAGGCCGGGCACAGGAAACCAGCTGTGGGGTTTTTCTATGTTGCCATGGCTGAAAGTCTTACCTGAGAGAGAAACATGAGCATGTG
>NW_023310644.1:0-3632 GCF_011077185.1 Oxyura jamaicensis | reverse complement strand
TGCCAAGCCTCTCTCCATCATATCTGAAAAGTCCTGGCAGTCGGGTGCAGTCCCTGATGACTGGAAAAAGGGAAACATAATTATTTATTAAAAACTTATTAAACTTATTAAAAAGATGGAGGGCAACTCTTTGCTCAAGCAGATATTGACAGGACTAGGAACAGTTTTAAACTAAAAGAGGGGAGATTGTGATTAGAGGTTAGGAGGAAGTTCTTCACTAAGGGGGTTGTTAGGCATTGGAACAGGTTGCCTAGAGTGGTTGTGGATGTTCCATCCTTGGGGGTGTTCAAGACCAGGTGAGATGAGGCCCTGAGCAACCCGATCTAGGGGGTGGTGTCCCTGACCATGGCAGGGGGTGTTGGAACTTGATGATCTTCAAGGTCTGCTCCAACTCAAGCAATTGTATGATTCTATGATTGTGCTTCAGAGGCAAAAAGAAATAAATATAAGATAAATAAATGAATAAAATTGAAGCATGTTATTGGGCTTCAGAATAGTCAATGATCCAGTTCATCCATAAGATAAGCTACTCGAAGCAGCAGGAAGGACACTGAAATGTGGTCTCACATGAAGGAGGCTCTAGATTGCTGGTGTAGAAACAGCCTCTTTTGTGCCATGACCAATGCAGTATATGCTGCAGGGAAAGGCCTGCGCCTGAAGTAAAAGGCCTAGGCCAGCCCCAGTGCAAGCTTGAGATTTGGGTGCATGTGAACCTAATGGAACCACAGGATCTTTTCTGTCCCTTCCAACACGAGCCATTCTATGATTCTGTGCTTAGTAGCGCTGTACAGCCCCTGTGGGGCCCAGCCTCAGTTCATGCCCCCCAGCTTGTGCTCCGAAAGAACCCCCTTACGTCCTACGTCACTTGTCCCACCTGCATGTCTCAGCTACCCCAGGGCATCCTGGAGGCAGTGGCCACCTCTGAATAGATAATTGAAACCAGCCATGAAAGTAGGTCTAGGAAACAACGGAAACCTGTGCATAAAAGGACTCTAAGTAATAGCTGAAAGAGTCTTTTTTGGCAACACCACCAGCTTTTTTTTCTATGAATTTTCTGGATTTAGATTCATAGCTTTTATTATTATTTTTTTTTTATTATAATTATTTTATTGAGAGCACTGTGGACAAGTACAATCACCCAAATTAAGCTTTTTCTGTGAACTGTCTTACACAAACCTTTACCAAAATATATATCCCAACTTTTCTTCTTCTTCTTCTTCTTCCTGTGCCTACTCTGCCTTCAAAGAGAATTCCAAGGAAAGAAGTCATTGAATTAAAGAATGGCTCACGCTGAAGAGATCCAGATTGAGAAATGTGCGCCATGCCACCATAAAGGGAGATAACAAAGAGGGTCAACAGTGTTGGCCCAAGTGCCCACGACTGAAGGGTGCTGCTGAAACCTGGCTGGCAGCAGGACTTTGTACCACTAAGGCCCAGCCACCTTCTCCCCCCGCAACATCATCCCCTGCTTCAGACCAAATATCACCAATGTGGCTAAAGGAAGACTGCAGGAGACCATGGCAAAGGCCTTGCTAAAGTCCCGGTTCACCACATTCTCTTCTCTCCCTCCCCAACTGCTTCACCTGTGGCAGGACTTTCCCCATCACGTTCCCATGGGCAGAGGTGACAACTGCAATTCTCCAGTCCTTTTTCTTCTCCTTCCTGAAGATGCATTTGAGGTCTGCTTTTTCCAAGTCCACAGAAATCTCTCTAATCCCACCGCTTGATGGCCCGGTCCAGAAAGGCAGGGTAGTGTGACATAGCAGAGAGGGGCATCTGCAATGAACCTGTGCAAGAGGGAGTGACCGAAATCTCAGAGACCCTGGGGGTTGTTTCTGGAGTGACACAGGGCAATGCCAGGGCTCTGTGAGGTGCCTCCGTCTGAGCTGGCCTCCTGCGCTCCTCATACACACGAGGCTGTTGAGAGGCACAAATCCCTGCCTTGCACAGTGCACTGCAGTGCCTGCAGTGTCCCTCGAGCTCCTGCAGCCACTGCCAGAGGCTGGGAGGCACCTCAGCCCTGCGGTGCTTCGCCCTACTCTGCCTTCCTCTGAGATGCCCCAAGGCATGAGGAATGGGCACAGGGACCTCGCTTCAAGGCAGCACAGCTCAGAGCTGGATTCAGCTGCCTTCCCAGGGCATGTTACTTACCCTGGTGACACTGCCTGACCCTCTGGCATTCATGAGACTTGTAGGAATAGCTGATGGCATTTGTGCTGGCTCGTGTTCATCTCTGTGTGTGTATGATGTGGCTGCTGGCACCAGCAGCAACGACTTTCTCTTTCCACGTATCCCATGAACACGCAGGGAGCCCTGCTCTTCTCCTGGGACATCCTACTTCCCAGGGAGCATTTCCGAGGTGAGCATTGAGCAATGGACTAGCCAGCCATTGCTGAACCTCCTTCCAATGCACTCCAGAGCTCGGAGCTGCTGGTGCTGCTCTCCAGAGTATGCCAAATGACCAAAAAGATAACAGAATAAACCTTAAGCCTGGCATGCATGATGGGTCATATGCAGAAGCATATGGGCTATCTTTTGGATTTTGAAACATCTCCAGTCATCAGTCTCCTCAAGGCATCATTGAGCTCCCGATTCCTCATGCTGTAGATGAGGGGATTCACTGCTGGAGGTACCACAGAGTACAGAACTGCCACCACAATGTCCAGGGATGGGGAAGAGATGGAGGGGGGCTTCAGGTAGGCAAACATGTCTGTACTAACAAACAGGGAGACCACGACCAGATGAGGGAGGCACGTGGAAAAGGCTTTGTGCCGGCCCTGCTCAGAGGGCATCCTCAGCACAGCCCTGAAGATCTGCACATAGGACACCACAATGAAAATGAAACAACCAAATACAAAAGAAAAACTGAACACAAGTAGCTCAACTTCCCTGAGGTAGGCATCGGAGCAGGAGAGCATGACGATCTGGGGAATCTGACAAAAGAATTGGTCAACAGAGTTGTCTTGGCAGAGGGGAAGGGAAAATGTATTGGCTGTGTGCAGGACTGCATTGAGAAATCCAGCGCCCCAGGCAGCTGCAGCCATCTGGGCACAAGCTCTGCTGCCCAGGAGGCTCCCGTAGTGCAGGGGCTGGCAGATGGCAACGTAGCGGTCGTAGGCCATGATAGTTAGAATTGAATACTCTGAGTCAAAGAAGAAGAGAAAAAAGAGAACTTGAGCAGCACACCCTTGATAGGAGATGGCCCTGGTGTTCCAGAGGGAATTGGCCATGGCTTTGGGCACAGTGGTGGAGATGCAGCCCAGGTCAAGGAGGGCGAGGTTGAAGAGAAAGAAGTACATGGGGGTGTGGAGGCGGTGGTCACAGGCTATGGCGGTGAGGATGAGGCCGTTGCCCAGGAGGGCAGCCAGGTAGATGCCCAGGAAGAGCACAAAGTGCAGGAGCTGCAGCTCCTGTGTGTCTGCAAATGCCAGCAGGAGGAACTCGCTCACAGAGCTGTTGTTGGGCATTTGATGACTTTGGACACAGTTGTCTGTTGGAGAGGAAAAGGTATAAAATATTAGAACAGGTGTCTTTGAGGAAGAACTATTGCAAACCTTATAGTACCACCAGTCAAGCCTCTGGATGTGAAGACATTTTCTGCACCTCTCTCACTTGGGCTGTGGCTGGTGCTG
>NW_023310643.1:144385-162082 GCF_011077185.1 Oxyura jamaicensis | reverse complement strand
CCAGCTACTAGGAGGAAAAATAACTGTCCTGACTGAAACCAGGACATCCATATTTAAAATCAAAATGAAGGTTTCTTAGTGAAATAAATTTACTTATAGTGCAAATCTACTCTATGGAACTACATATTGAAATTGGCACAATTCAAAAAATAAAATTTCCCTCTGTGTAAACTGCACCCCAGTTTTGATGTACTTATGTTACTTATACGTACTTATATAAAAACTTAATTGCTACTAGAGAAACCTGAAAGAAAATTGCAGCTCAAACTAAACTGACAGAACACTAAAGCATTATTGAAAAGTGACTTTCACAGAGATTTTTGAAAGCTTGCAACGTGAAACTTAGTATGGATATACAAAGGAAATGATGGAATATGTTTTTTTTTTTTTGTCGAATAGAAATTTACTATTACAAAGCACTCAGAGTATCTTCTATACTTAAAAATACTAGGAAGCCAATTTTGCTTTTTGATATTCCAAAAAAAGAGAGAAAAAATAAAAAAAAAAGGCCTCCAGGATTTAATCTGTACAGCAAAAACTGTTGATTGGTCATCCAAAGTACTGATTGCATATATTAGCAAATTCATAATTTTTAAAGAGCTCCATCAGTTCTACTAGACAACCATGGTGATCTACAGACCCTGTCTTGTAGTCACAGCTCTAGCTTCAGAATATTACCTACAGTTTCTCTTTAAAAAAATCTAATATACCCTTTGTGATGTACATGCAAATCCAGATTTAGCTTTACTGCCATGGCATTAAAACCAAAAGATTTTGAGAATAAGACATGAAGTACTGAGATGGAAGCTAAGCTGTCTTGGATTTCAGTTGCGCCTTAGTATCTGAAGTCTGAATCTCCCATAGGTGCCTTTTCTCTTTAACGCTGAAAAGCTGTGCAGTTTTTCTCTAAAGGGAAAATGATGTGGAAATGAAGTGTTGAAACACTAAAAAGGTAAATGAAAATAATATCATTTAGATAATAAAAATCTCTGCTGAATTATGTTCTGGCAGAATCAATAGACTGTAAAGGAAAGTCAGTTTCTTGGGCCATAAGACATAATAATCTCATAATACAGAATGAATATCACATCTTTCAGGAGTTTACTCAACTCACCAAAATAATGAAGATTCAATGTTAGTCTATGATATGGGAGAATTATGTTCAGTTTCTTTCAGTACTAAACAGAGACTCCGGATTTAAAAGAAAAAAACGTTCTCATTTAAGGTAGTGTTGAAAAAAATTGTAGCATTTTGAAACAATGATAACAGTGGTGTTCAGTTGCATACCTCGAAGATATAGCTCTGAAGAGAAGATAAGTAATTTGAGACGTATTTTGATTAGGTTTCCTTATACTCCAAAATTAATTCAAATATGTAATTTTAGAAATTACATTAGAAATATTTGATCACAGTTTTCACCAAAAGAGGCTTGAGATTTTTTTTTTTTCCTGGAATCTTTTCCCTGGACTCTCCCTACCTCCACAAAACAAGAGTAGTACATATCTAAACTAGAGATATTGGCCAAGTCTCTGTTGGTCCATGAAGGTTTTTAACATAGTGTGAACTGTACTGTGCAGCACCACTAAAGATGCACAAGAGATATCAGTCAGTCATGAAAGGACATGAAATAAACTTCCATCCATTCTGAAGGAAGTATAAGCCATTCTGCTCATCAAAAGCAGGTTCCAACCATTGGGAATGCATTTAATTATAAAGCCTTCTCTTCAAACAGGCTTCTGTTTTGCAATTTCCATAGTCCACAATATCCATAATATTGAATTATTTTTAAGAGGCAAAAGAAAACCATGCCGACCCTGCTACAGAATGGGGTATCCCATTGTTTCTTTTTGTCTGAAAATTCATGAGAAACTTCAAAACGTAATGAGAATCCAATACTTGGAAGGGATAGAAGTTGCAGAAGCTAGAGAACACTAGTACTACAGGTCAGGACAACTCAGCTGTTAGGAAGACTTGGTAAAGACTCATATTTACATGAAAATTTGTACAAAGATTCAGACCTTTTCCTCTTTAATCTTCCGGTGACACAAGTCTCACTGTCAGAATTCATGGGTACACTGGCATCTTTGATAATTGCTTGCTGCATGCTAATTCTCTTTTCAGCTGAACATACTAAAAAAGAAAATGCAAGTCTTCAGATCATATAGTCAAATATGACATATAACACGCCTAAGATAATAAAGATCTTGGCAAAGTAAAAAACTCCCCTCTTCAATTTTCAACCATGACATATCCTATTATTCACTGAGGGCTAGAAAGCTTACACAGAGCAAGGGCTCCCAAAAAGCAGGTATATTAGCTCTCAGCTGTGAGCAAAGTCTCCATGCTGTGTGGAGTGAGCTGCACAGTTCAGAATACACAACATATACACAACATGAAAAGCCAATCAAAGAACAGCAATAACTGTCCTTGTTTTTATTTGCAGTACATCTCAACTCTCACGCCCACCTAAATAATCCATGAAGTGTGAACATGGCACTCTACCATCCCACCAGGGCAATATGCCAAGTCTATAGACCATACATCTTTCAATTTCAGGCAGCATTTTGTGCCTCCTATGATGCACCAAGTCTACTTCCATCTTTTGCACGGAAGCTGGTGCACTTGTGAGCACTGCCACTAATCAGCAGATTTTTGAGGAACAAAACATTTCTTTCCTATTCTTGGTGATCATATTGCTTACCACTATAATGGACCAAAGTTGTAAGCTGGGCATTTAGGATCTACAAACCATCCATTCACAATTCAACTCCAGTAACAAACAATATAAAGGAGGCAGAATAAACTTTCAAAAAACTAATTTTAATCAAAAAAAACACAACTGTTGATCATTAACAAGTTTATAAAACAGTGATTTAGTTACATAAATAAATTGATATAAGTGTATCAAATCTTAATTACTTTCAACTTCATGAGTATGTTTACATGGATGATCAAGTACAACCTTTTTACCTATTATAATAAATAAAATGGAGAGCATGAAATAGTTTTTCTAAACAAAAATACCTACCAAACATACCTCTATCATGTTCTCTAATGAAGGGAACAAGAGACACTGGACAACTTTTGCACCAAAACATAAAAACTGCTTTTAAGAGCACAAGGATACAGAACCATCAGCTAAAGTAAAGACACTGTACTGTAACCAAAGTTGGTATTTAATAATATAATGAACAGTTTGGTAATTAGATCTTCAGTTTGGTTATTTTAAAGCATTAAGACAAGGCAAGATAGAAGGCTGCTTTTGTTTGAGTAATTCTAGAGAAAATAAAATATATTTAAAAAACAAACTGAAAAGTAGAACAGTCATACATACCTACACAACTTTCTGTCCTGCACAAAGTCAAAATACCTATGCAGAAGGTGTGTATATATATAATATATATATGTTATTTGTGCACAAAGGTTAGCTCACTGCAAAGGCATATGTCATGTCAATCATTTTGGAAAACATTATGTGTTTTGTGTCAAAAGGATATTTCTTTAAGCTTTCTAGGCTAGGAGGCACAAACCCCAGTTCTGGCATACTGTATTCTTAATGCTAAGGCCTGCTACTCTCGCTGCTTATTTTTTGTTGCCCCTCTTTACTATAGTGCCTGTTACAAGCATGTATATATATATATACGTATACACAAGTTGTATAAATATATATATATTAAAAAAAACACCTTCCCCCAATAGGTATCAGTCCAACTATGCAGGTGGCTCTGCATAGATGCCCAGCATATAGTTCACCACCTGAGCCAACCCTGAAGCAAGGCGCACTTTAATCCTTCTCATAGGTTTTCTTTTTTGTTTAAAACCAAGCTACTGCAGCTTCAAGTATTTTGCATTACATAGATTTTTTTTTTATAAATTAATGTTATATTTTTCAGTATTCAGACATATACTATAATATATATACAGTACAATAAATGCTCTCATTCTTTTTTTATTATTTTTTTGATAAATCCCTGAGAATGTATGTTGACAGTTGCTAAGTTTCCACATGCACAAGCATTGTGTGCCATGCTTCTGGATGAACAACACTGCAAAGCCACGTGGTCAGCCTTATAACTATTTGTATTTCATTTGTTGCTTTGTTTAAATATGCTGAAATGTAAGGATGAGTTACAAAGGAGTAAAGCTGGATCCATTTGAGGTACTTATCACAGGATGGAGGTGTTTTGTTTGTTTGTTAAAGCCATTGCAATATATGCTTGTTTTTGAGGCTGTGAATGTATACAGAAAGAACAGGAGAGCGATGTGGGCTTTTGCCACTTGACAACATATACTCAGTGTAAACTAAACCTTTTTTAACCTCTCTCTCTCATACATAACAGAAAAAGGAGAAAAAAAAAATAAACACACAAACTTTCACAACATGACAGTTTAGTTTGCAAACTCAATATAACTATACACATATAATACCAATGTGGCTCTGTTTCTTTAAGTTAAAAAGGATACAAAGGCAGGCTCAAGTAGAAACAAACCACCCTTTCCCTCCCCCCAACCCCCCATCCACATTCACTCATTTTCATCAACCAAAACGTTCACGAACCAACATCATCAGTTTCTTTTTGCCTTTGTAGATTTGTTTTAGGTTGTCAATAAACTGTGTAAACTGGATATGTCCATCATGAGCCATTAAGAAGGTCTCTCGGGCCTTGCTAAGGAACTCTATAAACTCACTATAGTGTCGAGGGCTGATGTGAGTGAGACGTGAATGAGTTGTATTAATGTAGGCTCCAATCGTGGCATCCAAGAGTTGCCTTAGAGGGGCTTTGTCCAGTGACATGAGCTTACCAGAGTTTCTCCTTCCATGAAGTCCCACTATGCCAGGAGTGGTCAAAGTACACCTACGTAAAATGTCTGACAGTACTGTTGCACATTTGACACTTTTGACTACCAGAGGTATTATAGCTGCTAGCTCATTTTTCCCAAGGGAGTGGCTGAGCGCACATGCCCACAGAACATCATTAATAGCAGGGTGTGTATCCTGATTGTAACTCAGGTTGAGATGCGTCATGGCCAAAGTTGCCAGCTTATAGGCCCGCATGGGGTAACCACGGTGTTCCATGTATCGTGCTATAGTAAAAAGTTGTGAGTAGCTCATGCCAGTTGTAGCAGCATCTAGAACGATTTGGTAAGCAGTCTCAAAAGCTATGTGATCCTTTTCACATAAAGTCAGTGCAGAGAGGGCACAGTTTTGAGGATCCTTCATGGCACACTGTAGAGCAAGCGTCCTAGCACTGCCAGCCAACTTCTCCTGCTGATGGCAGTCCAGATGCAGACGGACAACGGTGCTGTTGGACATCACTGTTGTAGCAACAATACTAGTGGCTTCTGTTGGAGTGAAAAGTGTAAACCAGCTTTGCATGATGCTATCCAGTGCATAAACACCTTGGAAAGAAAAAAAGGATTAGCGATAACTGATAAAGCCTAGCAGATACAGATGTTCAGCAACAGATAACGTTTTTAGCAAAGTCTAGGAACTTACCAGTACGTACAAGGGGATGTGCCTCAGCAAGAAAGGCCAACCCAGATAACAGGCTGGAAAGGGACATTAAAACAAAGGCTACTGTGCAAACTCTGTAACAATCATTGAAATGCAGAGAATAACAACAACAACAAAAAAAGATAAGCTTTAATCCCTTGGTGTAAAAAATGAGCTGTTTTACTTGTTATTTAAAACAATTTGGTTAACAAGTTCTGGCTCATTTGGTCTCATCACATCACTTAAAAGCAGCCCTCACGTTGAACATTTTTAAAAGGTAATTTTAACTTATTTTCTCAGTGTACATCTGTGGAGTAATTGCCTAGAGTGACTAGGAAAATTAAACTAATATTCACATTTTAAAGAAAACGTACAGCATTGAAGAAGCTCTCAGGGTGTAGTGTAGCTGCATTACCTAAGTGTTCCCTAGGCCTCCAACCTTAGATGCTATCGCACTAGGGGAACCTGGTGTGCTGACTCGAAGGAACAGTACGGAGTGTAGAGTAGAGTGGAGACATCACGGCTAGGCCCTGTGACCAGGTGGTGACTCGATTGTTCTTGTGCACACCGAGAGCGGTAAGCTGCACATTTGCTACCCTGAGCCAACAACCTGTCATGTTTTTGACAAAATGCTCTACTCTAGTGTACTTTTGCTCATTAGAATATCGTTATAATACCAAAACACACCTCCATCCCAAAAGCTACCCGCCTCCAAGGTGCAACCAGCCCTCACTGAGCATGCGCTGTGAACTTCTCGGAGCCTATACCTTTAAACAAAAGCGAGAAAACTTTTTACCAATTATAACCAAGATATGCTTGACTAGAGTCACTCAAGCTCAAGATAGAAAATAATATAAATTGGCTTAAAAGAGAGGGGTTGTTAGGGAAGATACCATCATGAAGGATACCTTCTGAATTCTGGGATCAGTTGACAGGCCTCTCCCCCCCCCTCCTCCCCTCATTGGGACGCCGTGGGGTAAGATTTGAATGCTTGGTTATACTGGGTGTCTCCATGGAAATGTAGAAATTTCTAGTGTCTTTGTTCCTTTTTAATGCATTAATAGCCAGGGTGTTTACCTGTGTATTTCATGCATGCTAGCTTGCTTTTGCAGACAGTGAATTTATCACCAGCTATCCAAAGAACCCGTGTACCTGTTGCTCTAATAAATTGCACTTAATTGCATTGTTCCTAGCCACGATAGTTCTCATTGAAAGCGACTAGAGTGAGGGTGTGCTACATTACTGGTGAGTCCGTGACCACGATAGTTCAATACCCTGAATCCTACCAGACCCATAACGGTTAATCAGCTACACCCCTTAACAGAGAAATTGGCATTTTCTCCACAGGCAGTGAAAAACGGGCTCTTTGGGTGCTGCTTGAGGTGTGCCTCGGGGTCTATTCATCAGGAGCGGGTTGGTCCAGCTTGGGACCCCATGGGGACCTCCCCTGACTTCCTGGGCTCCTCTCCACAGGCTGCAGCATAGAAATCTACTCTGCTGTGTTACACCATGGGCTGTGGGGAGGGGGAGTCGGCCTGCTCCACCAGGGGCCTCTCTGTGGGCCGTGGGGGGGCTTTGGCTCCGGCACCTGGAGCACCTCCTCCCTCTCCTTGCACTGACCTTGGTGTCTGCATGGAGGTTTCTCACTCCTCACTCTCCCAGCTGCTGTTGTGCAGCAGTTTTTTTTTTTCCCCATTTTCTTGGATGTCTTCTCACAGATGCATAAACTGCATTGTTCATGGCTTGGCTCTGGGTGGCAGAGGGCCCCTTTGGAGCTGGCTGAAACTGGCCCTTATCTAACATGGGGCAGCTGCTGGATTCTTCTCACAGAGGCTACCACTGCAGCCGCCCCCCATCCCGCCCACTACCGGAACCTTGCCATGTGAACCCAATACACTAGGGCAGCTAGGTCATTGCTGGCCTGTAAAGTATCAGGGATTAAATTAACTAATGAAACCCTAAATGTGATGGGGTAGAAGGGGGTTGGGATAACAGTGCTACTTTTTGGGGATACCAAGCTGAGACTAGGGATAGAATGATCACTGGGCAATTATTGTATGCACCCGAGGCAGAGACTAACTTGTTGGGAAAGGATTTGATAATGAAATTGGGCATTCAAATAGTAAATTGTTAGGCTGGATTAATGGTGTTATTAATGGGGTACTCTCAGACCCCGAGAGCAAAGATATATTTGCCTTTGAGTGGAAAGACCCTGAAGTGGGGTGGAAGCAGCAATACAGATGGACAATTCTACCTCAGGGGTTTACAGGGCCACTGATTTATTTGGGCAAGTTCTAGAAGAAATTTCAGAGCAATTCCAGCCTCCCGAGGTGGTGTTACTGTTACAATATGAGGATGATCTTTTATTGTTAGGACAGGAGAAAACAGTTGTGAAGGAAGCCACTGAAAAGCTATTCAACTTTCTGGGAAAACAGGACTTGAAAGTATTGGAAAATAAATTACAATACGTAGAAAGAGAAGTCAAGCATTTAGGGCATCTAGTGTCTGAGGGAGAATGAAGAATAAATCCAGAGAGGATTCGGGGAGGAATTAGGAGTCACAAAGTCCAAAGGGAAACAGATACCCCCTGATGGGAGAGAAATGCGGAATAAAGTGTTAATGAGGCAAATATTAAATGTTTTACATCAAGAGGGTCATTGGGGAATTCAAGCAACGTGTGACGCTGTGCTATGGAAATATGTATGTGTAGGAATATATATACTCTGGCTGAACAAGTACGCAGGAGTTGTGTAGTATGTCAAAAGGTAAATAGGAAAATTACCCGCAGTCAGCCCAAAGGAGGGCGAGAACCAGGAATTCAACACTTCCAAAATATACAGGTAGATTTTACAGAACTCCTTAGAGTAGGTAGATTTAAATACTTTGTAGTCTTTGTTGAAAATATTGACTCTGATTGGAAATCAGAAATATTGTCTCTGAAAGGAAATCACTTTATGTCAGAAATATTGCAAAGGCTAATGTGGACTCTATGAATTAAGTGGAAATTTCACACTCCTTGGCATCCTTCCTCTTCTGGAAGGGTGGAGCGGATCAGACAGTAAAGAAGCAATTGACTTAAGTTCTGGAAACTTGGCTTCCCCAAACAAAGTGCTTACCTTTGGCACTTCTCTGAATTCAAACTGCACCAAGAAAAGATGTGGGAGTTTAACCATATGAAATATTATTTGGTTTGCTGTACATGGACAAAGGGAATGAATTACCTCAATTTGAGACAAAAGATGTTTTTCTTAAGAACTATATACTTGGGCTGTTGTCCTCTTCATCATCTCAGGACCTGTGGACTGTTAGCTCAAACCCCACCCTTGGAAGCCCTGATCCATCCATTCCGAGAAGGAGACTGTGTTCTGATGAGAACATGGAGAGAACTGAAACTGCAACCTGAGTGGGACAGACTGTTCCAAGTGCTCCTGACTATTGAGACGACAGTAAGAACGGCTGAGAAACGGTGGACTCATACCTGGGTTAAAGCATCAGTTAACCCTGATACCTGAGAGACTGCATTAACAAAGACTTCTAAGGTTAAAATTGTTGAAACTATCTATTGTAAACCTTTAACTTCTCATTAGAAGAATTCTTAATGAATTAATGAGTAAAAGGGATTGAATTACACAGAATTAGAGTGTTTCCAGGGAACACTCCCTGGAAGTGGGAGAAAAAAAAAGAAGGGGGTTGTATTTAATCCTCACCGGAAGAATCCTTATTAGTTTGTGATTTTTATTGTTTATCTTAATTATTATTTCTTAATTATTAGAGGGGTGTATATATATATATAGAAATGATGTATTTTAAGTTTATTTTAGTAATACCTATTCTCAAGGGATTAGTGATAGAATGGAGGGAAAATTCATCATTTCCAATTAATCCAGAACATCTCTTGAATTCTCTCTCGAAAGAATTGTTGGATTTGTACCCAGATGCCTAGAAAGACTGAAAAGGCCTTGTCCCTGATTGCTTTTTACCAGCAGCAACTGTGTCTGGATTCTCTAGATTTCTAAAAACAACGGATCATACTCAGTCCCAGGAAGGAATAGATTTTGAAGTTGAACTCCCTACACATAATCCTGGCTACAATATACTGTGTTATCAAAGGTGCCTTTTAAACAGCATTGATAGAAAACTCAGGAGGCAATATTGCTGACCCTGGGTGTGAAAATATTATCCATGAAGTAGGGAATAATCCACACTTTACCAAATATGGTAGCTATAGGAATGCTAATATACATAATGCACACCAGATATAACATGAGAATCCTGTAACCGGATGGTCTTTCCTGAATGAGAAGGGTTGGTACTGGCTATGTGGCCATAAAGCCAGGAAGGTATTGCCCCTAGGATGGAAGGGAGCTTGCACCCTGGAGGCAATAATTCCAAATGTAACTATTATTGAAGACCCACAAAGCCAAAGCCCCCTTGAGACCACACGCAGACTTAAGCAGACTCCAGATAATCCTCTAGTAAAATTCTCTAGCATTTCACAATTTTGCAAGGTGGTTTTTATCTTTGTTAGGGGTGAGTGAATTAGAAAACACTATTGTAAATGTCTCAGCTATAATTGCAGAACTAGAAAATAACACTCTGGATGCAAGAAAAAGGAGATAAGTTTGCAAAAAAAGTACTCCAGAATTGAATGGTATTAGATTTATTAATAACCTCACAAGGAGGATCGTGCACTGTAATTAATGCTAGTTGCTCTATCTATGTAGATCAAATGGGACAAATTTGACTGATCTCAAAAATATTTGGGAAAAAACAACAACAACAACAACAACAAAAACAACAAGATCCTACATAGAGTGGCTCAAGATGGCACTTCCTGGGGATTTAGAAACATTTGGGAGAAACTAACTTCGTGCTTACCTGAATGGAATTGGCTCAGACAAACTATTTGTTGGTATTATAGTAATGATGGCATTGTATATCTGTCATCCCCTGTGACATCGAAAGAAGGATATTGTGCCTTAATGTTGGAAAAACTCAAGAGTGCGGTATGTGAAGAGGTGCAAAAACAGCAATAGGAGTAAGAAAAGAAGAGGGGGGAATTGTGAGAAACAAAGCTGTGTTTTTGCAATATAAGGTGTTTTTGCAATGGAAAATTCCACTAACCTTGCATATTCAAAAGTGATTGTGCAGCATAGCAGTGTGGAGTAAGTTAAGCAGATAAGGGGAAGGTCCTACTGTCCCAAAATAAAGAGGATAAATAAGAAAAACAGGATGAGCAGTATGAAATCAGTAAAAACAAAAAATACGGGCCCGCTAGTCACGAGAGAAGAAGGAAAAAAGGAAAAGGATAAATTAACGGCTGGGCAAAAAAAATTGTACATATATGGTATAGAGGAGCATCGAGTAGCTTGTGAACCTGTAGTACTTATCCAGTGAGAAAACAGGGGAGAAATCAGGTGTCGGGTCATAGAGAATATAAGGTTATGATAAACTTTTACTGTGCACTCCTGCTTGCAGGATGCCTGCCATTGCAATCACGAATAAAATAGCTTGACAGAAAAGATCCTGTCAGAAGAAAATTATTGAGAGTTTTCTCACAAAGCACTAGGGGAACCTGGTGTGCTGACTCGAAGGAACAGTACGGAGCATAGAGTAGAGTGGAGACATCACGGCTAGGCCCTGTGACCAGGTGGTGACTCGATTGTTCTTGTGCACACCGAGAGCAGTAAGCTGCACATTTGCTACCCTGAGCCAACAACCTGTCATGTTTTTGACAAAATGCTCTACTCTAGTGTACTTTTGCTCATTAGAATATCATTATAATACCAAAACACACCTCCATCCCAAAAGCTACCCGCCTCCAAGGTGCAACCAGCCCTCACTGAGCATGCGCTGTGAACTTCTCGGAGCCTATACCTTTAAACAAAAGCGAGAAAACTTTTTACCAATTATAACCAAGATATGCTTGACTAGAGTCACTCAAGCTCAAGATAGAAAATAATATAAATTGGCTTAAAAGAGAGGGGTTGTTAGGGAAGATACCATCATGAAGGATACCTTCTGAATTCTGGGATCAGTTGACAGGCCTCTCCCCCCCCCTCCTCCCCTCATTGGGACGCCGTGGGGTAAGATTTGAATGCTTGGTTATACCAGGTGTGTACCTGTGTGTTTCATGCATTGTAGCTTGCTTTTGCAGACAGTGAATTTATTTCCAGCAATCCAAAGAACCTGCGTACCTTTTGCTGTAATAAATTGCATTTAATTGCATTGTTCCTAGCCATGACAGTTCTCATTGAAAGCGACTAGAGTGAGGGCGTGCTATGTTATTGGTGAATCTGTGACCATGATAGTTCAATACCCTGAGTCCGACCAGACCCATAATGCTTAATTGGCTACACCGCTTAACGCGACAGCATCTCAAGGAACAGTGCATGCACAAAAGAACATGAAAGTATGCTAAATAGCTCACTTAATAGAACATCATGGCATTTAATACTAAGCATGCTTTAAAAAAAATAAATCCTACCTACCCCCTCCCCTAAGGTTTTCAGATAAATCTTTTATCAAATTCATATGCACCTGAACATCAAGCTCCTTAGTAAGGAAATACTCTGAACAATATACACTACTGGCTATTATCTGAAATAAATATTTTCTTTAGTATCACTTTATTCCTGGTGTGTGTGTGTGTGTGTGTTTGTGTTTGGTGGGGAGAGGAAGGGGGGAAACAGTGACTGATAGGTTCCATAAATTTAACCTTATAGCCAACTAGAGTGCCTTAATATTGCTAGAGTCAGTTAACACACATCTGTGAGCCTACCTAAACCACACCCAGAGGTCCTAATTTTCTCTGTAGGACTCTGATGCTTCCTGCACACTCCTTCATTCATGAAAAAATTCAGCATAGACAGAGAATACCAGAGCTTCATTTAAATAAACAGATTCCCTGCTTGATTAAGTCTCAAAAGTACTTTGCATGAAATTATAGGTTCTTTATGAGATACTTCTATTAGAATATGTTAAACTAGTTTAAAGCAGTATTAAAAACAGCATTTTATTTGCCAATATGCAACTGCACAAAATAATACCCAGGTACTAATATCTGTAAGATATTCTCAGTAATAATTATCTTAGCAAAGATATAATAGCAATAAAACAAAAGCAATGCATGAAAATTTGCAGACACAAATTGCTTTCTGGCTAAGGGCATACAAAGGCAAGTTGTATTTTCCCAAGCTACTGACAACATTAATTTGCCAGTTAAGCATAAAACAAATAAACTAATCCATAGAATAAGCAGCAGTAATCTTATGAAGCATCTCAGGAAGCATCTATGAGACACAATCCGACTCAAATGCATGAAAAAGGAGTAAATACAGTAGGGAATCATGCTTTCCAGAAATACCTCCAGTGACAATTAAAACTGCTCCCTTACCATAATATTTATATTGTCCCCACTATCACAGGTACTGATTTTTTTTATTACTTTGTTATAGCTACACAGCTTTTAATGCCCTCATCTTCACTTTTAGATTCTGTATCCGCAACTTGCATATGATAAACTGGAATACAGAAGATAAGGAATGCCTCATCAAGACACACAGGAAATCTATGGCAAAGCACAGAAATGAACAGAATGTCCTAATGAGTGCATTATTCTCCCACTGTTGTCCTCTAAATATGAGGCTGGTTCTGCTTCCATCTTTGTTCTTTGTTGTGGGAAAGGAATTCGCAGGTGGCTTAGTGCTGTTTCACACGCTCCTGAATTAGAGATAATGAGAAAATAAGCAGTAGATACAAAAACTTGAGCAAGGTCGAGATAAATTAACTTGGCTGCAGTGTTAAAGATGAGCATTGCACAGTGGCCAATTGATGGCTGGCTTGAGGCGTGTGTCTGAGGGTCTCTAACCAATTGTATGACGTATTCGGGCGCGTGGACAGCACATGAGGTTATGGGGAAAGTATATGTAGTGGAGAAAAAAAGGGCAATAAAGGCCTTCTGTTCCAGAGCCATCAGGAGTCTGTGTCTTTCATCTCTTCACTTTGCAGGTTTTTTGTTTGTTTGTTTGTTTGTTTTGTTTGTTTGTTTTCACCTTGTGTGGTTAAATGATGGGTATTTGCTTTGCTTTTCAGCACAGAGAGGCCTGCATAATGTCATAGCCACATAACAAAGCTGTATTACACTCTAAGCTTGGATTTATCTAGGGGCTTAAAAAAAGATAAGAACCTCTCTACGAGATCCTGCCTCCTACATGGTGGGAGGCATTCTTAGTATTTCATTCACCAGTTTTCTGTTTCCTCTTCCCCACAGCTGACCAGATAGCTATTTCACCTGCAACCCAAACCTGGCTTTTCAGAGCAAGCAAAGTTGTAACACAATGCAACAGCCCATAACCACAAGTCTGCTGCAGCCTCAAACCTAGACACAACATGTAGGGGAGAAGGGGAAATCTGTGATATTTCCCATAAGGTTATGCACCCCTCTACCTTGCAGGGGAAGGAAGTCACACCACATTACTCAACTATTGTCTCACTTGGCCTGTGCCTATTCTATCATGTGCTCAAGCACATTACTACAATTAACATCTTCTATATGAAAGGTTTTTATAGATCAACAGGAAGTGGGAGACATTTGCAGAGCTTCGGTATTGATAAGCAAGATCAAGCCATCTAAGATTAACTCATGAAAAGGCAGGAGCCCTTGAGCAGCATCTCAGAACATACCTACTTCTGTTGCACATGTTACCAACCACCTCACCATTTCTCGCCGTCGCCAATTCAGTGTTGACAGCGTCATCCGCATCACCTATTAAAACAACACAAACAAAATACATATTAATCCTAATGCAAAACCAAGGCAATATAACAAGAATTAGGGATTTAAGTTACTCAGATACACCAGGGTTCAAAAGCGCAGCCTCTTGCCCTCTCTCCACTCTCTGCTACCTCTTGTTAGCTGATATGTAAAAAGATTTGAAAAATATTGCTCAGCTATCTTTAGCTATCATATTCCAACTGTAGGTCCTTCTTACAAAGACTTTGTTTTATTGGAAAAAAAAAAAGCAAAACCTAACCAATTACTAATGATTTAAATTCAATTGTATTGTGCCTCCTCCCTCTATGAATGGTAGCCTTTAAAGTGAAAACGTCTACTCTTGTTAGGCAAACTAACCCATCCGATTTTTTCCCTACATCTGCATCTCTTTTCATTGACTTCAACAATACAGATAGGAGCTAAGAGTATACTGTGATTTGACTGTCTGTTTATTCTATAGTGATATATATACAATTCCAGATATATCCAGATATTATTTAAATGCCCATAGTGATGACTTCTCTATCTAAACAGAGACCCTACAAAGAAGCTCCATCATAAAACCATCAGAAACCCAGAAAAAGGATTTTTAAAAGCTTTGACTTTAGTGCCCATATTTTATATCACTCACAGTTATTGCTTATGTTGTTTATCAAAATGTGGGCAAATATTTTTATTCAGAAAAAAAAAAAAATGCACAGAAATTGCATGGAAAGTTTGCTTCAGTAATTGGACAGACTCCACAGATATCTAGGTAAAGAAAGCAAGTAGTTTTCCCTTTACAATACTGGTGATCATACCATGGCATTACTACTTGTAGCAGTGAAATAAAAATCATAATAGGTTAAACATAAAGCTCTCAGTGATGAACTATACATATTAAAGTCATAAAATGCATAAAAAATGATTGGAGTCAGTAGCACTTGTAAGAGGGTTTTCAACTCATATGCCCTCCCAATACTAAGGAGACTTCAAAGTGGCATGTAGCTCTCTGTCATACCAGCTACTCCTGGCACCTCCTTTAGTTCTAAGTTGTATATAGGATAATTAAGAAGATGGAAAAACTACTGAGCATGAATAAAGAGACAACCTTTAAGAAGTGTAGTTATAAATAACCATTAGTGATTTCACACTGGCCTCCAAGTATTCCCATCTTGGGAGCTTGGTGACTAGTTATTACAGGATAAGAAATTTGCTGCCTTTGTTGGCCTCAAATATTGTGGTATCAGGTTGACTAAACAATAATTTAAGTGCTAGACCAGAGAATAGTGCTTTGAAAGGAAGCAAATTGATCTATAAGGAGCAACTCAACAAGTTTTTAAATATGAAAACATGGCTAGCGTAGAGCATAGGAAAAGCCTTTGCTTTAAGTCTTTCTGGAAGAAAAACGGGATGCCCCATCCCTGGCAGTGTTCAAGACAAGTTGGATGAGGCCCTGGGCAACCTGATCTAGTGGGTGGTGGCCCTGCCTATGGCAGGGGGGTTGGAACTAGATGATCTTTGAGGTCTTTTCCAACCGCGGCCATTCTATGATTCTATGAAAAACAGGCATCCCAAGTCAAAATTCTTCAGAATGCAATTATCTATCCTGTTCTCTCCATCAAAGTGAAGGAGTCTAGGTGACTTCCTTTACCGATGTACACAAAATTGAAGGCTAACATTCTTCCAATATCCAAGATGAATTTTCAGCTTCCCCCAACTAGAGTGAATCTAAGAGAAAGTACAGGTTTATGGACTAAGTTCTCCTACTGATGGGAGAGGGAAGCTAAAAAAACTGGTATGAATGATGACTTCTCTGAAGATCTTCGCTGCTGACTTTCCTCTCTGTGATGATCTGTAAAAGGACCAGTCACAAGAGACTTCAGCAAGCATAGTGGACATAACAATAACTCCAATGTAGACAGTCCTAACTTGAGAGCAAATATACAGAATCACAGAACTGTAGGGGTTGAAAGTGACCTCGAAAGATCATCGGGTCCAACCCCCCTGCAGAGTAGGATCCTCAGAGCAGGCTGCCCAGGTAGGCGTCCAGACGGGCCTTGAATATCTCCAAAGAAGGAGACTCCACAACCTCTCTAGGCAGCCTGTTCCAGTGCTCCATCTCCCTCACCGTGAAGAAGTTCTTTCGCATGTCGGTGCAGAACTTCCTGTGTTCTATTTTGCGGCCATTGCCCCTTGTCCTATCCCCACAAACCACTGAAAAGAGGTTAGCTACATCCTTCTGTCTCCAACCCCTCAGGTATTTATAGACATTGATAAGATGCCCCCTCAGTCTCCTCTTCTCCAGGCTGAACAGACCCAGGTCTCTCAGCCTGTCCTCATAGGAAAGATGCTCCAGGCCCCGTATCATCTTTGTGGCCCTCCGTTGGACTCTTTCCAGGAGATGCCTGTCTTTTTTGTACCGGGGAGCCCAGAACTGGACACGGTACTCCAGGTGACGCCTGACCAGGGCAGAGTAGAGGGGGAGGATCACCTCCCTTGACCTGCTGGCCACACTCCTTTTAATGCACACCAGGATCCCATTAGCCCTCTTGGCCAACAGGGCACACTGCTGGCTCCTGGTCAACCTGTCGTCCACCAGGATCCCCAGGTCCTTCTCTGCAGAACTCCTCTCCAGCAGGTCGTCCCCCAGCCTGTACTGATACTTCCGGTTGTTCCTTCCCAGGTGCAGGACTCTACACTTGCTCTTATTAAAGCACATTTGGTTTCTTCCTGCCTTAATACCATATACCATTAATACCAAATACCATTCCTTAATACCATATCTAGTTCCTCTACCTGGAAACGTTTCTTGACTTGAAGAATCTGGTCCTTTCTATTTGATTGAACGGACAGGCTGAGAACAATAAGAGAGGTGCCCTTTACTGATGATTAGAAAAACAAACAAAAAAAAAACACACAAGGATTTCAAATAAAGCATGTATATATATGTCCTGGTTTCAGTTAGGACAGTTATTTTTCCTCCTAGTATCTGGTAGGGTGCTCTGTTTTGGATTTAGAATGAGAAGAGTGCTGATAACATGCTGATGTTTTAATTGCTGCAGAGCAATGCTTACACTAAGCCAAGGACTTTTCAGCTTCTCGCTCTGTCCTGCCAGCAGGCAGGCTGGGGGTGCAGCAAGAGCTGGGAGGGGACAGACCCAGGACAGCTGACCCAAACTGGCCAAAGGGGTATTCCATACCATCTGATGTCATGCTGAACAATATATAGGGGTGGCTAGCCGGGGTGGGGGGCCGGCTGCTCGGGGTTGGGCTGGGCAATGGTCAGCGGGTGGTGAGCAATTGCATTGTGCATCACTTGTTTGTACATATTATTATCATTATTATTTTCTATCTAAATAAACTGTCTTTATCTCAACTCAGAGGCTTCACTTTCCTGATTCTCTCCCCCATCCCAGAGAGGGAGGGGGGAGGGTGAGCGAACGGC
>NW_023310643.1:70540-124385 GCF_011077185.1 Oxyura jamaicensis | reverse complement strand
TGATAACATGCTGATGTTTTAATTGCTGCAGAGCAATGCTTACACTAAGCTAAGGACTTTTCAGCTTCTCATTCTGTCCTGCCAGCGGGCAGGCTGGGGGTGCAGCAAGAGCTGGGAGGGGATAGACCCAGGACAGCTGACCCAAACTGGCCAAAGGGTTATTCCATACCATCTGACGTCATGCTAAACAATATATAGGGGTGGCTAGCCGGGCTGGGGGGGGCGGCTGCTCGGGGTTGGGCTGGGCATTGGTCAGCAGGTGCTGAGCAATTGCATTGTGCATCACTTGTTTGTACATATTATTATTATTATTATTTTCTATCTTAATAAGCTGTCTTTATCTCAACTCACTGGCTTCACTTTCCTGTTTCTCTCCCCCATCCCAGAGAGGGAGGGGGGAGGGTGAGCGAACGGCTGTGTGGTGTTTAGCTGCCAGCCGGGTTAAACCACAACATTGCCTCAAGGAGGTTTAACCTTGGGAGAAAAATAATCTGTAATCTAAGTTATGTGTTGTAAGAGGACACTGCAGAACCAAGGACAGGTCAACTTTGCAAGGAACCAGGCAAGTGCAACAGTGACTCGAGCTAAGCTGGTGCTGGCGTCAAGACAACCAACACCGCCTGCCCTGAGTGACCACTTTGACAGATGAAGCTGAATTCATCAACAGTTCTTATGAACATTTTGGGGAGAGGCCTATGTAATGAAAAGTACAGACCTCTAAATATTTTAATGGACAGGGAATATTGGTGGTGAGAATATATATAGTAAACTATGTGGGACCTGAGTGTGACACAAATATTATGGAATAAGGGGTGGAGGTTGTGCTGGGTCTGTCTGGGATGGAGTCACCTTTCCCTGCAGCAGCCCACATAGTGCTGTGCTCTGCACTCCTAGCTAGAACAGCACTGGCATCACTCCAGTGTTGTGTCTATTGCTGCATAATACTGGCACCGCATCAGGACTCCCTCCAAGTCCCCAAGAGGCAGCAGGCTGGGGGTGGGCAAGTGATGGGGAGGAGACATCACCAGGGCAGCTGACCTAAACCAGCCAAAGGGATATTCCATACCACATGATGTCACACTCAGCAATAAAAAGGGGGCTCTCGTGGTGGAAGGGCCTGTCATCCTGAACAACCATTATACGTTTTGAGGCCCTGTTTCCCAGGACGTGGCCAAACATCACTCGTTGATGGGAAGTAGAGAGTAACTTTTTTTTTTTTCCTCTCCCTTTTTCCTTTAATTACATGATCCTTATCTCAAACCTTGAGTTCTTTGTGGTGGAGCTTGGCTGCCCACCTGAGTAAAACCACCACACACATTTACTAATTTCCTGTTGATATTTTTGTCCATGCCATTGCCATTTCCTCCCTGCCATGGAGGAAAAGATGCTCGGTTTTCCCTCTTCTAGAAATAAATATAAGGACATAAGTCTATTTTACAGAAAAATGACCATTTTTTTTTTTTAATACAAATTTTGTACTGTCTTGCTGATCTGATATGACCAAGGTTATTGATACACTTAACTTGCATTGAAAGAAAAGCTGACCCAGACAGTTTTCTGATCATAACATTTGAATGTTCTCAACAGTTCATCAATAATGCATTTTTGTCTTCTCAGTTTAGTTCCTAAATTTCTAATCACAAGCATCAAGGATGCAAGGTCACTCTTTATATTTCTGAGACTCCTCGCTAACATCCACTACTAGACATACTTGGAGACAACAACAAAACAACCAGGCTAAACAGACCTTTGGCCTGACCTGAGAGTAGATATGCTTTGTTTTTATGCATGCCTTCCCATTTAGTCCTTTAAACACATAATTATTTTCTCCTGTTTAGCATTCTGGAGAAACTCCAGAAAAAATATACAACTCCAAACCACTAGGATACATCTCGTCTGATGAAGCTAACCACTACTTATGTGGATAGCATGTCCTTCAGTCACTGTGCAATCATTCTTCATAATAATGATCAGGAAAACCCAACACTCATGTTTATAATACGGGACTTGATTGCTCCTAGCAGTCAGTTTGGGCTATTCTTTGTCAGCCATCATTTACTATAAGTGCTTGACAGCAACCATTAAATTCAGATAAGACCAGTTTCTTCCGTGCACTGTAGGAGGACAACATAGATTTATTGTTGATTATTTAGGCCCTTAAAACTTCTTTCAGAAGGCTCTTCTTAGCTACCATTAACAATCTGGCCTGCCATGAGATAAAGCCAACACATACTGAGCACTCCCTGACAAACACCTTTCTCCCGATTACTGAAGACAAATAGTATTCAAGTCACACATTTTGTTGTCATATGATGTATTCCATTTAAATCCTAATATTCAGAAGTGTATAAGACTGCTTAGTCTTAGGGATGGGGCAACCCTGGCTATACATACAGACTGGGCGACGAGATGCTGGAGAGCAGCCCCGCAGAGAGGGATCTGGGGGTCGTGGTTGACAGCAAGTTGAATATGAGACAGCAGTGTGCCCTGGCAGCCAGGAGGGCTAATCCTATCCTGGGATGCATCAAGCACGGCATTACAAGTCGGTCGAGGGAAGTGATCGTCCCGCTCTACTCTGCACTGGTGCGGCCTCACCTCCAGTATTGTGTGCAGTTCTGGGTAACACAGTACAAAAAGGACATTAAACTGTTGGAGAGTGTCCAGAGGAGGGCGACGAAGATGGTGAAGGGCCTGGAGGGGAAGACATATGAGGAGCAGCTGAGGTCACTTGGCCTGTTCAGCCTGGAGAAGAGGAGGCGGAGGGGAGATCTCATCGCAGTCTACAACTTCCTCGCAAGAGGGAGTGGAGAGGCAGGTGACCTTATTCTCCGTAATCACCAGTGATAGGACCCGTGAGAATGGTGTTAAGCTGAGGCAGGGTAAGTTTAGGCTGGACGTCAGGAGGAGGTTCTTTACTGAGAGGGTCGTTGCGCACTGGAACAGGCTCCGCAGTGAATTAGTCACTGCACCAAGCCTGTCTGAATTTAAGAAGCGATTGGACTGTGCACTTAGTCACATGGTCTAAACTTTTGGGTAGACCTGTGCGGTGCCAGGAGTTGGACTTGATGATCCTTATGGGTCCCTTCCAACTTGGGATATTCTTTGTTTCTATGATTCTATGATTAGTTATGAAGCACAAGAAAAAAGTATTGTGTCAGACCACACCATATGGTTTAAAACCTACCATTGAGAGATAATTTATAAAGAAGACTGGTGGAACAAATAGTACTACAGAACAGACTAAGCAACAAATGGTACTGAGACTGCTGGTAAGATGCCTCTTTCCTTATTTCTTCACCACTACCATCACATATACACAAAGACACATGTTAAAGCTGTCATCATTTAACACAAAGCCACATTCCCCACGAGGGGGATTCTAGAAGGAAAGATTATAACAGAGAACACTGTTTTACAGTTGTAGGTAAACACTAATTTTACATTTATAAATGATTATACTGTAGTTACTACAAACATAACTCGCTTTTACAGATTACAGAACCAACATAATTTTTCCTTAAAGAGAACGATGCTTCTTTTAGACAAAAAAGGCTAGGTCTTGATTACCAAGCTTTTCCCCCTTTTCCCGATCTCTACTTGTGCTCTTTCTAGATGACTTGTGAATACATACCGCATGACTCTCAGTGCAGTTTTGTATGCTAATTCAGCATCATGAGGTAGGAGAGAGGTGAAGAGATACTTGGCAAATGTGTGCATTGGAACACTCTCACGATGGATGACTTCACCTAAACCACTATATGGTCCAGCTGTGGGAAAAAGAAAGAGAATGTCAATCTTTACAGACTGCTAAAACCTAACTTCTGCACCTTTAAAAACACTCACTATATCTTGAGTTAGAATTGGTATTCAGAGACAGAGTTTTCTGTACAAAAGGTAAAATTGCATTGATATTTTTGTGAATTATACTATACACATATCACATAGATACAATATATTACAAATATATTACATACTATATATTCTTTGAGACAATGAGACAGACCGTAAATTGCATAGTACTAAGGACACTACCAATGCACATAGAAATGACAGAATGGTCCCAGTGCTCCATGGGGCTCATTCAACAAATTTATGGTATGCAAAAGGAGAAAGTGTTAATCCCAGCTTTGCCTCCATGTAGTTATATTGTACATATTAATCCTTATGTACCCTCTGTTGGTGTGTGATTGCTTTCTCACAAATCTACCTTAAAAAAAAGTGTGGTTACAGCAGAAAAGTGTGTATCTTTAATGAAGTTACATGAACAATCACTACAGCAGTGCTTGATAGCTATTAACATCTCACCTGACATTAGGCATTTAAATGACCCTTTGGTCTGGATTTTGTCTCCAGAGAAGACTAGGTCAGATCTTGCATCAAAAAGGGTTTTGCTAGTCTGTTACTGCCACATGATCTTAAAAATGATATTTGTTGTAGGGAAACTATCCCCACTGTTGGGACAGCAAACTTTGCACACAGTGCAGTATTTCAATTTCACAACTGCAGTGTCAGTACTGACAGCAGAAATGATGATTAAAAAAAATTGAATTGCAATTATTTCCTTGCTGAGTTCTGAATGTTCGGTAACTACGAACCCCATTTTTACATTTCTCCTGCAACCTTGAGACTGTTATTCCTGTTAACAGGAAAACTGTGTCAAGCAGTTTTTGACTTCAGCAGCCAGAAGTTCAAGCATAAAATGTTGCAAGACAGAATAAGAATCGTACATTAAGTATTATTGGAAAATTACTGCACATATAGCAGCCAGCACTCCCAGAAGTTACTACAGGAGAAGAGAATTTTGATTTCTCCTCTACTAGAGATTTCAACCCACCATGCTTGTATGGACAAATTACAGTGTGAGCACACTTCTTCACTGCAGAATCACACATATCATTTAAACAGCTTCCAGAAGCAGCAGTTCAAACTGTCTGACCCTACACTGAAGTGGATGAGGAGTACTTGCAAAATTTATGTAGCCACTTCTGCTACAAAGAATAGAATAGAATAGTTCAGTTAGAAAGGACCTTCAAAGATCATCTAGTCCAACTGCCTGACCACTTCAGGGCTAATCAAAGGTTAACGCATATTATTGAGGGCATTGTCCAAATGCCTACTGAACACTGACAGGCATGGGGTGTATCAACCACCTCTCTAGGAAGCCTGTTCCAGTGTTTGACCACCCTCACAGTAAAGAAATTTTTCCTGGTGTCCAGTCTGAACCTCCCCTTGCACAGCTATGTGCTGTTCCCACGCATCCTGTCATCTGTTGCCAGGAAGAAAAGACTGACACTTACATCTCCACTGCCCCTCCTCAGGAACTACGTGAGATGTAGATGGTAACAACTTTAACTTAGACCAGCACAGTTGTTTCTGCAATGTTTTTCTGAAGGGTGCCTTAGCACAAGATGAAAAGATAAAAATCACAGTGCATGAAAAAAGCCTGAGTTCCATAGGTGGGCATTTCTGAAGACTGATTACAAAGGAAATGTCAATGAAGATTTAGTAGGTGACACAATGTCTCTAATCATTTGAAATGAATTTGAAAGCCAGTGAAAACTATCTAGCATTGTTTCAATGAAAGAAGCCATTTCATGTATGTTTGCCAATTGATGATTCAGTCAGAAACTCAGGACATGAGGAGTACAGGACAAAGCATTTATATAAAAACATATTCTGACATTAACTTAGCAGTCAAGCAAAAAATTAAAACAGTTCTTGCAACAGTCTTAACATTCTGCTTTCCCACTCAATCAAGTGGTACCTACATACAACATGCATTAATCTGCATTAACAGCATAGAAATCAGCTTAATATTGATTAAGTTTATTTTTTTTATACCTACAGGACTATAACTATAAAAACACAATTGATATGATTAGGATCTTCAATCACTGCACAGTTTTTCTTCCATGTGAGCTGGCAATTTCTGCCTAACCTGGTGTAAACTGAAGCTATTGCAGGAAAGCTAGATTTCTCAGCAAACAGTAATGCAAGACACTGCACACTGCTCACTACGGTAATTTCATAGGTAGTTAAAGAAGTTTTCCATTAAAGAAGTTTTCAAAGACAAATGTCTTACAGAAAGAAAACAAAATATGACTGCTGTGTAACAGTCTTCACAACTCACCTAGAGCAGTACTGTACTCCACACCATCCCTTGAGCAGGCACTCAAAACCATGCCTTTGGCGAACTAGTTCCTTTAAAGTTTTTTCTTCCATTAAAAAAAAAAACACCCAAAAGCTAGAAAGACAACCTCAGAACCCATGAGGCTACTTTCTGAACATGAGGCTTAAGTGCTACATGTTAAGCCTTTTTAAAAGCTAAGGCAAAGGCATGCACTTTTTTTCCCCACAGATTTTATTGCAATCCACCACAATGATTCCCAAACAGATAACTTAGTCACAATTTAGTCATAAGATCAGGCCTTAAACCTCAATATTTGACCATGTATTTCAATTGTCATGTATGATTCAAACTTCAGAGGCAAGCCATTTTCCTATTTGCTACAAATAAAATGTTGTAGTTCTGTCCCAGTAATTCTAAGTGAATTTTCTGAGCTCTTTAATTGGGAAAAGAGGTAAAAATCTTCATACATTTGCAAAGCTGCCAGTCCTTTTTCAGAATACAAGTAACATTTAGAATTCTGCTACTTGAGAACTGCTGATAACTGATGTCTATAATATTTAATTGTGAGCCTGGGCTGTACAATTAGGATACTGAGATTATATCAAACAAAAAAATTAAAGAACAAAATGCAATAAAAATTAAGGGCTTGCAAATCAGCAGATGCCTTATTTCTACAGTCATGGTATTTATTCAGTGTATGTTTGATTTTCATAAGAGATTGAAAACAAAATTTTGCTGGAATTCCTGCTCTGGCAGGGGGATTGGACTAGATAATCTTTCAAGGTCCATTCCAATCCCTAACATTCTGTGATTCTGTGAATTGTACATCAAAAAAACATCAAGTACATAAAGTCAGCTTCCACGGGAATACTAGTTCTGTGGGCTTCTATAAGTGAAGACAGTTTAAAGAAGCTGTTAGCATCTATAGTGAGCTACCTTCTAATAAGAAGACTGCTTGTTTTCGAAAAATCTTCACCAGAATATCATCCAATTCAATTTCCTGTAGCTTAGAAATGAGCTGCTCCTCATTTCGACAAACCTTCTCTTGTGCATACAAGCCATCTGGCATTATTCGTTGTTGTCCCAGCCCTATCAATGCTACTTCCACAGCCAGAGTTAAATAAGATTCCCCTTCTTCTAAGAATTTGTGTGCAGGCAGGTGATGGTACTCCAGAGATTTGCATTGCCCCATGTTCTCTGTAAAGAGTGACACAAAGAACAACACATCAGCAAGTCATTCTAATCCATAATCTGCTTATAATGCCATATTTACAAATGATACCTCTGTCAGTATTCATTTGTTTAAAATTATTTAAATTACTAGCTCAATTTCAAAATCCAAAGACCCAATGTAAACTATCCATTTCCATAAGGGAGAAATACACAAAGCAATTATAAAATTAAATTAAAATAACAATAACAATAAAAATACACTCAAGTAAAAATAAAAGTTTTCATCTTTAAGCTATGATTTAGAGAAAGGCAGTTTTTCTCCAGTTTTGTGTTAATAAGGCAAAAATAGGAAGATGCATTTCAGTTTTTGTGTGTTTCTTTTCCCAACCATTTCTGTATCTCCTTAAAGCCTTGATGTTGTATAAATGGAAAGGGAAGGTGTTTATACCTCTGCATAGATTTCAGATGAAGTTATTAAGATTGTGCAAGTACAGTAGGCCTGATAACTCCACAACATTTAAGCATCCTCTCTTTGCTAGGGCTCTTTTCAGGATTTTTTAATTGTTACAGTTGCATTTATGATAAACAAGTATAATGCTTCTGAATTTTACTGAAACAATAATTCTTACTTCCAGTAAAGATTACTTGTAAATTCCATACAGACCAAGCCATAAATTGCTTTAAAGAGTACCACTGATTCATTTGGCACTTCACAGATACACCATATGACAAAATGCTATTCCAGCCTCTATCAGTGAACATTCTAATTGGGGAACAACAAGTTACAATGGACAGATGTAAGGAGGTGGGCATCTGCAGCAAATGAGAAGGCTGAATGTATTTGGTAGATTGTATATGCGTATGTAGTGGGAATTTACTTTTGAACACAAACTTTTTTTTTCTTTTTTTTACTAATTGCAAAGAATCTGATTTCTGATTTCTTTTAACTAGTTCTTCCAGAATAGGTGGATAAAAAGTTTACTGAAAAGTTTATTGAACAAAATCTAATTGAATACAATGAGCTTTGAGGCAAAGCCCCAAGAGGACTGGGGATGTGCATATAAAAGTCCTGTAGGTAGAGGGATGACTCCAGTTTTTGTCCACACAGAAGGTGATGAGAAACTACTGCAGAGGTGGAAACAGACTGAGAATAAGGAATGAATCGCTTAAGCTCCTGGAAAGCAAATACTGAAATTAAAATGGGCATAAGCATCCTGACCTAAATTATGCATCAATTCTGAAACATTGTTTTCCAATTCATATTCTCTGTAGGCCATGTATATTATCATGTGTTTTATCATCTATTTGAAGTATTATGTGCGTGTGCAGCTAAGATGTACAATAACACCCAGGGTCCTGAAAGAATTGTCTTATGCAGTTGCCAAACCTTTCTCAATCATATTTGAAAAGTCCTGGCAGTCAGATAAAGTCCCTGTTGACAAGAAAAAGGGAAACAGCACTCCCATTTTTAAAAAGGGTAGAAAGGAGAAGCTGGGGAACTACAGACCGGTGAGCCTCAGTTCTGTGCCTGGCAAGATTATGGAAAAGGTCCTCCTGGAAGCAGTGTCGAGGTACATGCAAGACGAGGAGGTGATCCAAGACAGCCAGCATGGTTTCACCAAGAGCAAATTGTGCCTGACCAGTCTGGTGGCTTTCTACGGTGGAGTGACTGCATCAGTTGACAAGGGAAGACTGACCAATGTCATCTACCTGGACTTCCACAAGGCCTTTGACACAGTCCCACATGACATCCTGAACTCCAAAATGGAGAGAGATGGACTTGATGGGTGGACCATTCAGTGGATAAGGAGTTGGCTTGAAGGCTGCACCCTTCAAGAGTTGTAGTCAATGGCTCTATATCCAGGTGGAGGCTGGTAACGAGTAGTGTCCTTCAGTGGTCTGTCTTAGGACAGGTTGGTTTGGGCTGGAACTAGATGATCTTTAAGGTCCCTTCCAACCCAAACCATTCTATGATTGCATGATTTGCCATTCTTTGCCTTCACCTGTGGTGTCCAATAAACAAAAAATGTTAAATAGGAGGATAATACTGCATAGTAAAGATGCCCTAAGAGTAGTGGAGCTATGCACTGAAGTGTCTGTACAGCAACAATAGCTGAAGCTGCAACTATGGAAAACTGACAGAGGCACCAGCAACTCAAATTCTGTGTGGCACTTTTAAACTCCTGTTGCAACTGGTAAGACCTGAAATTATTGCAAGTTAGAAATGTAAGTTCTCTCTCTCCTTTTCCAGGAACCTGGTGCTTAAGTATAGAAATCAGAGAAAAACCATCTCCCCAGAGAAGTCTAGGTGTATTTCGCTCTGTCTGACTATTCAGTGGATAAGGAATTGGCTTGAAGGTCGCACCCAGAAAGTAGTGGTCAATGGATCTATGTCCAAGTGGAGGCCGGTGACAAGTGGTGTACTGCAGGGGTCTCTCCTGGGACTGGTACTGTTTAATATCATTATCAATGACATAGTGGGATCAAGTGCACCCTCAACAAATTTGAAGATGACACCAAGCTGAGTGGTGGGGTTTTTATGACAGAAGGAAGGGACACCACCCAAAGGGACCTGGACAGGCTTGAGAAGTGGGCCCATGTGAACCTAATGAGGTTCAACAAGTCTAAATGCAAGGTGATGCACCTGGGTCAGGGCAATCCCAGATGTGAGTACAGACTAGGAGAAGAACTCATTGAGAGCAGTACTGTGGAGAAGGACTTGAGGGTTCTGATGGATGAAAAGCTTGACATGAGTGCGTGTTTGCAGCCCAGAAGGCCAACTGCATCTTGGGCTGCATCAACAGAGGAGTGGCCAGCAAGTCAAGGGAGGTGATTGTCCCCCTCTACTCAGCCCTTGTGAGGCCCCACTTGGAGTACTGCATCCAGTTCTGGAGTCCCCAGTACAAGAAAGATGTAGACGTGTTTGAGCAGGTCCAGAGGAGGGCCACAAAGATGTTCAAGGGGCTGGAGCACCTCTCCTATGAAGAAAGGCTGAGAGCTGGGGCTGTTCAGCCTACAGAAGAGAAGGCTGACCAGGATGACCTCATCACTACCTAAAGGGGTCTTATAAAAGGGATGCAGAAGGACTCTTTACTCAGGTAGATAATGACAGGACAAGGGGGAATGGTTTTAAACTAAAAGAGGGAAGATTTACATTAGAGCTTGGAAGGAAATTTTTCACTCAGAGGGTGGTGAGGCAGGTCGAGGGAGTTGATCTTTCCCCTCTGTTCAGCACTGGTGAGACATATGGAGTGCTGTGTTCAGTTCTGGGCTCCCCAGTACATGGACATACTGGAGCAAATCCAGTGAGGGGTCACAAAGATGAGTAAGGGACTGGAGCATCTTTATATGATCAGAGATTGAGATAGCTGGGACTGTTTGGCCTGGAAAAGAGAAGGCTCAGGAGTATCTTACCAATATGTATAAATATATGATAGGAGAGTGTAAAGAAGGCTGAGCCAGACTCTTCTCAGTGGTAAACTGTGACAGGAAAAGAGGCAATGGGCACAAACTGAAACACACATTTCCGTCTGAGCATAAGAAAATAATATTTTACTGTGAAGGTGGAACAGTGGAAGAGGTTGCCAGGAGAGGTTGTAAAGTCTTCATTCTTGGAGTTATTCAAAACCCAAGTAGACACAGTCCTGGGCAATCTGCTGCAGCTGATCCTGCTCTAAGCAGATCTTTAGAACTTCCTTCCAACCTCAACAGTTCTGTGATTTTTGTGATCTTCTGCAATGTCTCAGAAAAAGGACAGAGTAATATCTGTGGAGAGGGTTGCTACTATAAAGACTTATTTGCTTTTATTTCAGGCTCAAAATGCAGAATTTTCTTCAAGAATGATTAACTTGTAATTTTGGAAGTGCTTTAAAAATTTTCCTTTAAACATTTTCTCTCCCTCATGTTTTCTTAGGGAAGGCAAATGTGAGTTCTTATACTATGAGAACACTGGCTTTGAAGTTAATTTAGAATGGAAAGGTAGAAAAATGCCTCTGGTTACTGAAGATGTATAAAAGATATCTTCCTTTGCACGGCCTTACCTGTGAAGTTTGAGAATCCATGGAAGCTCTCATCATCCACTTTGCAGGCTTCCATCAGGCTACTGAAGAGGGTGCCAATCGGATCCAAAGGGTGTCCCACCAAACCTTCAATATTCGTTATTGAGGTTACTCCTTTGTGGAGAAGTTCTATGTTAGAAAAGATGGAGGGAGGAGGGAGGGAAAGAGTGCATATTAGCCACTCTTTAGTTAGCCACTTTATTAGTTAAAAGAGGAAAAAAAAGAAAAAGAATGAAGGCGAAACACCATTCAAACACTTGCAAAGCACATTATGGGTTTCAACTGTAGTGGTTTTTTTTTTGAAATCTCTTACTCGATACCAGGAAATCTTTTGAAAACATCTGCTGAAAATGACAGCAAAGACTTTTTGACTTCTTTTTTTTGGGTAATATATCCACATCTGCTTTCTGGCTCAAAAGATGTAGTACCATTTTGTACGTTTTAAGTGAATCTGATGGCACTGAAATAAATGAAAATACTCTAAAATATGTTCCATTATCCCAAATAAAACATGAGCTTATTTTGCATCTAAATATTTATTGGAATAATAAACTCAGGATGACAACTCCTTTAAAAAAAAAGAATAAAAACATTAAATGTAGCATACAAGAAAAAATTGTCTTTTAATTGAATCACGTTAATTTTGGCATTCTAAAATTTCAGTCAATAAACATACTTTGTTGGATACTTTACTTAGTAGCCCTCACCCATAGATCAGTTGGAACATGAAAAAAATCCTTTAGCACAATGAATTGAATAAAGTATGTCTTTGGTAAAGGTTATAGATTCCCCTGATCCCATTTTTTACTAACAGTCTTATGGCACTTGCTCTCCTTTGACTCCAACCCCCAACTTTTTTCTCCTAGACACATATATGCTACTGAACTGTGGGAGATCAGTCTCATTATGGCTGATCATGTAAAGATTGTATACAAGCTATTATGGATGCTCTGCTTCTCTATCTACTACACACTAACTTGAAGATGCCTCTGCTCACTCTCATTCATGGCGTATCACCTTCCTTAGTAACCACATGCATTATTGCAAAGCTTTAAAACACTAGAAAGCCTGCTTCTTACCTAAATGTGTGGGGCTACAAAATGAAACACAGCCACACTGTTGAACTGATTGCTCAGGAGAATAGGGCTGTGTTTTTTTTTTTTTTTTGATGTTGTTGCTGTTTAAGAATCAACTGATATGTAATAAAAAGAACCAAACAAGAAGATCTTTGTCTTACTAACAAATAGTATGTGTTATACATGACATGCAGAAATAAGTAATATTAACAAAAAGGATTATTCACACTGACTTCTTACTGATTCACTTATACGTTACATTACCACTATGATCATTTGCAATGGAGAGTTAGACACCTCATTGACTTTATAGTTTCAAAAACAGTTTTCTCATGCAAAGTTCCAAATGTTATCATCATCTTGTCATGTCCTTTGCCTTTCTCTCTTCCCCACATTTACCTTTCTTCTGAGCCTGGAACATTTCCAGCTGTTTCTGCTGCTGCCTTCTTAGTGTATTAACAATAGCTATTGCCAGCCTCAGTGCTTCTCTTGGATATCCATGAGATCGTAATGCATCCACCCTCGCACAGGCTGTAGGAACATGTTCTAAAATGGAGAAAAGAATTGAATAGCAACACTTCCATGTCTGCAATGGCCTGTTTTGCTAGGTTAACTACAAAGGTTAAAACTGTGCAAAAGAGACTTAAAGGACTACTTCTGAAACCAGCATTTCAAGGGACCTTCTGTTCTTTTTGCCAGGCTTTTCATTCATCTCCCCACCATGCCCCCCAAAATAATGCCATACAAACTAAACAAAGTGGTAAATCACAGAAACCTCTTTCCAGTTTAGCCACTTACCATGCCAGAGGGGCCACCCGTGAGAGTCAAAGAGTGAGTTTTCAGTGTCATCATGGTAACAGTAGTTGGTGTATAGGTTACTGCTGATAATGTGCTGTAAGTGACTGTCCTGCCAGTGAAGATCACATGCCTCAATGGCTCGAGTGAACACCGTCCGATGGGGCCTGTTCGATGAATCTGTCATTTTCAGAAGTTCAGAAAGCTTCATCAGCTTTTACTCATTCATATGTGAATAAATCATTCACAGTATTCTTGTCTTCTTCCACCTCATGACCCCCAACTGACGGCAGCCTGTCTTATCCCCCGTTTGCAAGAAGCAGGCTGCAGATGACATTTCACATCCTATTACTGAACAGGCTAGACAAAAGTGTGCACCGTTCACTCTGCATTCAAAAAGAGATCTATGGAACAGCAAGACTAATGCTAAGCAGGGCTTTGCAAAGGGAACAGCTAAAGATGAAGGATATCTGACATCTCTCCTGAGAACAAACTAGAAAGCATATGGCACAGCTACTCAAACATTCCCAACTTCTCTACTTCTCAGACCCAGAGCTGCAAGGACAAGGGATGGATGAACAGCGCATGAAGGACTCTGGGGCAGACATGTTCTGCAGGGGTTTCCCTACATCGAGGCCCCTTCAAGGCAGATGAAGGAGCTGCCTGGACCTGGCAGCCCTCACAAGGGTGGCTGATGAGGCTTGGGTGGAGACGGGAGTGTCCCTCCTGTCATACAAAGGCAGCCCCTAAGGAGCGCAAGCGACCAGGAGTGTGGCTAACAGAGGGGGCAAATGGCATGTCGTGGCAGTCAGGGAGTGGTGTGACAGTGCGTGCAGGCAAGGCATGTAGGGAGGGTGCTGAAGCTTGGCCAGGTTGACTATGGAGCAATGGTAATCATCCAGCAGAAGACAGTGGCCTCACAGAACTCAGTACGCACCCACCACAGCTGATGCAGCCTCCCAGACAGAACTCCGGGGGGAACATGCTGCCACCCAGGTGTCAGGCTGCTGGGTGTGCCCTACTCTTATGCCACTACAGGATGACAGTAGAGAGCACAGCTGTGGGAGGTGTGCCCAGGTTGAAGAACTGCTTTGCCTGGTGGCAGAGCTTTGGGAGGAGGTGGGCAGGCTGAGGAGCATCAGGGAGTCAGAGAAGGAGACTGACTGGTGAGATAGAGCTCTGCCATCCCTGCAGTAGGCTCCTCAGCCAGCCATAGCCACTGCTCAAGAAACAAAAGTTCCCCTACCCCCTTGCCACGATGCAGACAGAAGGGATCTAAGAGACGGGGGGAGTGGAAGCAGGATCCTGTTTGGCGTAGCAGGTGACCCCCCCTGCTGCCTACCTCACCTTCCCAGGTGCCCCTACACAACAGGAATGAGGCTCTGGAACTGGATGGGCAAGCAAATGACGATGTGGATAAAGGTCCATCCATATTGGCAAGTCAACCTATGCCCCACATCACAACAACCCCCACCAAGAAAAAAAGAAGGGTTATAGTCATAGGGGACTCCCTTCTGACAGGAATGGAGGGCCCACTTTGTTGTTCAGACCCAACCCATAAGGAAGTCTGCTGTCCCTGGGACAGGGGTACAAGACGTCACTCAGACAGTCACTCGCCTGGTAATAATCCCTCTGATTATTACCCTTTATTGTTTTTTCAAGTTGGCAGTGATGAGATGGCAAAGAGAAGCCAAAGAGCAATCACAAGGGACTTTAGGGCTTTGGGACAACTGGTTGAAGGATCAGGTGCACAGGTAGTGTTTTCCTCCATCCTTCCAGTAGCAGGGATCAATACTGAAAGGAACAGGTGAACCCATCTGATCAATACGTGGCTCCGAGGCTTGTGCCACCAACACAGTTTTGGGTTTCTTGATCATGGGAAGTTCTACATGACACCGAGCCTACTGACTCCTGATAGGGAGAACCTTTCTGTGAGGGGGAAAATGATTTTTGCCCAGGAGTTAGCAGGGCTGATCGACAGGGCTTTAAAACTAGATTCGAAGGGGGAAAGGGACAAAACCAGGCCCACCAGAGATAAGCTATGGGACTGGACACCAATTTTTGAGGAACTGCATGCTGGGGAGGCCCTTCAGTCTGCCCCATGAAGGGCTGAGTTGAATGAAAGACATCTCAAGTGTTTCTATACATACACACGCAGCATGAGAAATAAGCATTTCAGCTCCCTGAAATGTTTGTATACTAATGCGTGAAGTATGGGAAACAAACAGGAAGAACTGGAGATCTGCGTGCGGTCACAAAGCTATGATCTCATTGCAGTCATGAAGACATGGTGGGATTGCTCACATGACTGGAATGCTGTCATGGAAGGCTACATGCTTTTTAGAAAAGACCACTGATGACAACATTTTGACACAGGTGGTCAAAGAGCCAACAAGGAAAGGTGTGTTGCTAGACCTTGTATTAACAAATGAGGAAGGATTAGTTGGAGATGTGAGGGTCAGTGGGCAGCCTTGGCCGCAATGACCATGATATGGTGGAGTTCAGGATCTTGCGAGGAGGAAGCAGGGCAAGAAGTGTGATTGTGACTCTGGACTTCAGGAGAGCAAACTTTGTCCTCTTCAGGGATCTACTTGGAAGAATTCCAAGGGTTAGGGCCATGGAAGGAGGGGGGGTCCAAGACAGATGGTCAGTATTCAAGTATCACTTCCTCCAAGCTCAAGATCGGTGCAGTAAGAAGGCAAGCAAAGGGGGCAGGAGACCTGCAAGGATGAGCAGGAAGCTCCTGGCAAAGCTCAGACAGAAGAAGGAAGTTTACAGCATGTGGAAAAGGGGGCAGGCCACTTGGGAGGAATATAGGGATGCGTCAGAGTATGCAGGTATGCGACAAGGAAGGCCAAGGCCCATTTGGAATTAGATCTGGCAAGGGATGTCAAGGACAACAAGAAGGGCTTCTTCAAATACATCAGTAGAAAAAGGAAGACTGGGGAAAATGTCGTCCCACTGCTGAATGGGGCGGGTGCCCTGGTGACAAACAATATGGAGAAGGCAGACTTCCTGAATGCCTTTTTTTCTTCAGTCTTTCCTGCTATGACAAGCCCTCAGGAATCTCAGACCCTGGAGACAAGAGAGGAAGTCTGGAGAAAGGAGGACTTTCTCCAGGAGGACATGGGCCCCAATGGAATGTACCCACGGGTGCTGAGGGAGCTGGCCAATGTTATTGCTAGGCCACTCTCCATCATCTTTGAATGGTCGTGGAGAACAGGAGAGGTGCCTGAGGACTGGAAGAGAGCCCATGTCATGCCAGTCTTCAAAATGGGCAAGAAGGAGCACCCAGGCAACTACAGCCTCACCTCCATCCCTGGAAAGGTGATGGAACAGCTCATCCTGGAGGTCATCTCCAAGCATGTGGAGGATAAGAAGGTGATCAGGAATAGTCAGCATGGATTCACCAAGGGGAAATCATGCTTAACCAATCTGCTATCCTTCTATGATGAGATGACTAGCTGGGTAGATGAGGGGAGAGCAGTGGATGTGGTCTACCTTGACTTCAGCAAGGCTTTAGATACTGTCTCCCATAACACCCTCATGGGCAAGGTCAGGAAGTGCAGGGTAGATGAGTGGACGGTGAGGGGGATTGATAATTGGCTGAATGGCAGAACTCAGAGGGTTGTGCTTAGTGATGCAGAATATAGTTGGAGGCCTGTAGCTAGCGGTGTCCTCCAGGGGTCAGTACTGGGTCCAGTGTTGTTTAACTTATTAATCAGTGACCTGGACGATGGAACAGAGTGCACCTTCAGCCAGTTTGCTGATGACACAAAGCTCAGAGGAGTGGCTGATACCCCAGAAGGCTGTGCTGCCATTCAGAGGGATCTCAACAGGCTGGAGGGTTGGGCCGAGAGGAACCTTGTGAAGTTCAACAAGGGCAAGTGCAAGGTCCTGCAACTAGGGAGAAATAACTTCAAGCACCAGTGCAGGTTGGGGGGTGACCTGCTGGAGAGCAGCTCTGCAGAGAGGGACCTCGGAGTCCTGGTGGACAGCAGGCTAACCATTAGTCAGCAATATGCCCTTGTGGCCAAGTTGTCTAATGGTATCCTGGGCTGTATTTGGAAGAGTGTTGCCAGCAGGTCGAGGGAGATGATCCTCCCCCTCTACTCAGCCCTGGTGAGGCCACACCTGGAGTACTGTGTCCAGTTCTGGGCTCCCCAGTACAAGAGGCACATAGAACTACTGGAGCAAGTTCAGAGGATGGCTACGAAGATGATTAGAGGACTGGAACTCCTGTCATACAAGGATAGGCTGAGAGAACTGTGCATGTTTAGTCTGGAAAAAAGACTGAGGGGAGACCTCATTAATGTATATAAATATTTGAGGGGAGAGTGTCAAGAGGATGGAGCTGGTGTCTTTTCAGTTGTGCCCAGCAACAGGATGAGAGGCAATGGGCACAAACTGAAGCACAGGAGATTCCGAATATGAGGGGGCACTTCTTTACTCTGAGGGTGACAGAGTACTGGAACAGGTTGCCCAGAGAGGTTGTGGAGTCTCTTTATCTGGAAATATTAAAAACCCATCTGCATGCCATCCTGCGCAATGTGCTCTACGTGATCTTACTTGGCAGGGAGGTTGGACTAGATGATCTTCAGAGGTCCCTTCCAACCTCAGCCATTCTGTGATGCTGTGTGACTTTCAGTCATTCTCTTTGAAAAGTGATGTTAACTTTGAGCACTTGTTTAATTTTTTGTCATAAATATCTACAAATACTGCATATAAAACAAGGTGCACTGAGGTCATGGGAGTGGCATAACCCTTACTGGGCATCTATCCATGGCAAAACCACTCTGTCAACATGGCACTGTCTATGTATTTTGAGATGTCATGTCCAAGTTGCCACTAGCCTGTCCAGGTTGGGCTGAACATCAAGAAATCCAGAAAGCAAAAAACATCTCTTTAGGGAATTATTTGGTGAATGAACTTCTAGCCCCAGCTAGCTGTGAGATTTATAAAGGAACTCTCTAACTATTTCCTTCAGAGGTAATCTTACAAGAAAAAGGACCAATGAAAAACCCATCTAAACTCAAATCTGCCCCTCCCTCCCCAACATTTAATTTTAACTTTATCATAATTATATGAAATATGTATCAAAATACTGAGGGTTTTGAGGATTATGAGAGTTTTTGTTCAAGGGAAATGTCTTGTGTTTTCCCCAGTAGCAATCTTTGCTTAGAGAGGACTGGACAAGGCTTCTGCTAGATTTAATAATCACATTTTTTATTAGAAAGCATGATACTGAATATACAGAGACCTCCAAGAAGGCAGTGCTGCCTCTACACCCCCCCCCCCAACCTGGCAATGCAGACTGCACAACACAGAACACATCCTACAAATGGCTGCTTTACTTTTTTACCCACTCAGTTTAATGCAGTTGCAACCGATCTCTCTTTAAATAGGCATCAAAGGCTTTGTAACTGCAAACAAAATAAAAATCCCAACACCAGAAGGGATACAAGATTGCAATCAAGCAAAGAAACTACAAGCTTTTACTCTGACATACTTCAAGGACATTCAATTTACATGCAACAAGTATTCAGAAGGACCAAGTGAAAAGCTAGAGAACCTAACTAAACACAAATACTTGCTTTGAAAACATCGCAGCCCCAGCATGAAAAACAATTTATCCTTCCTGCAAGGAATTATTAGTGAAAATAAATTTGGCTGGTCAGTCCTTAATAGGAAAGTTACTTGTCCCAGTCCCAGGAAAGAGTGCTGAATTCTGCAAGGCTAGAGTATATAAGATAGATATTATATGTTGCAGTCAGTGCATATGTTTAGGCTTACCTTGGTTAGAATTTTCACCCTGAGGCAAAGCATTGGTTAAATTGGGCACCTCGTTTCCATGGTTTCCATCTTCCCAGGGGCAAACATCAACACTGTTCCATTTTTTCAGCTGTTTTAGCCAACTGGCCTTCTGCTCCAACTTGCAGTGGGGATTTAAAACTATACACATCCACAGAGCACCTGATTAAAAAAAATAAAAATGCTAAAATATGTTTTCTATTAAAAATGCATCAGTCAATGGCTAATTGCAGACTTCTATACTGTAATATTTTTTTTCTCCCCTACACTGCTTACTTCCCAGCTACACCTAGCACCAGGCAGGCTGAATTCCCGACTCAGAATGTGGCCCATCTGAAGCAGCTGAAAGAATGTACCAATCCAACTTCTAAATTAAAAGTTTTTCTTCTAATTTTTGTATCAAGAGTGAATGTTTTCTACAAACAAGAACTATGCATCTTTCAGCTTCACATTAGAGGAACCAAACAAGTACATGAGTAAAACATGTATTTTGTAAACACATACTTCCAAACTCAAAACCCAGCAAAAGTACTGCTGATCATGTAATTCTTTTTACAAACACATCTGGATCTCAGGGATCCAGTAAACATTGGTTTTATGCAGTCTAATAGGGATATTTTTTATTGCAATTGCTTCAGTAATTTGGTTACACTTGAAAAAATTTTATACATGTTCTCTTTATGGAGCTCTAATTTACAGAAAGCTAGTTTGCTCTGACATTTCACACATACCATTACTTTAGAACCTGTTCCATGACACCATATACATGGCAGGTATAAATACATCAGGGTTTCCAGCAACAATTTTCAAATGGAAAGATTTTTCTCTATATCAGCTGTCTCTTCATCAGCATGAACTTTGACAGAAGCAAGAAGACATCTGAAAGTGCTATTTAGCCACAGTTCATTTGCTCATTAAGACCATGCCTTATACACTACAAGAGATTTAGAGAATATGCTTAAACTATGCAATCTTCATGACAGGCTGGAAAAAAAAAGAATAAAAATACAGCTGGTTCTTCCAGGATAATACAATTTTCACATTCAAGTACTCTTTTGCTTACTAAGAATGCAAAATAGATACCCAGAGTACAGACCATCACATTACATTCATTCCTAGAGTAGTTTGGCATGTTGATATGCCAAAACACAGGACCCAATGGAAACAGAGCCTGATCCTTAAGTTTGCAAATCCCCAGATATTCTGAACACTATGGAATGGGGAAGTAATAGGAAAGAAATCTGAACACCTTAAGAAAATAAGATACGGTACAGTGCAGAACACCACAGGGAGATACTACACTAATGCAGATTATTGGTGCACATTTACAGTACAGCAAGACTTTTTTTTTTTTCTTTTTTCTTTTTAAAGCATCTGAAACTTGTCATGGTATTGAGTAAAGCCAGTACTGTTTTTAAAAACATTTTAGAATCAAATCATATGACTTTCTATTAGAAAACCTCTTCAACAAGCTTCACTCTCCAAACAGTCAAATTACAAATGTTTCTTCTTATTAAGCATCAGTGCATTCAGCACTGCTCAAGAGACAAGGAATATATTTCTTGCAATCTGCAAAACAAAAGACGGGGGATATTGGAAAGCCTTGGAGAACAATTAACTTGGATTTATTTACTTATTTATTTTCAAAATCAAGTATTACTTGAAGGCATTGAGGAGACATCATACCTCTTAGTATATTAAAAAAAAAAGAAAAAGAAAAAGAAAAAAAAAATAAGTCAATTTAATACTTTGTAGCCAGATTCCCAGTGTTTTCAGACTGAAGCAAACAACAAGTAGACTATCTTAACTACATTTTGGAAGCATTTCAATCATAGGCAGAACACACACTACTGATTACACAATGCCCCTACAAAACGAGTAGCCTTTTATTTTTCTGTGTTTCAAACACCACTAGAGGCAAAGGAATTCACTTGCCTTCTTCAGAAGCTCCACTATGCATACAGTGCATCTAGTGGACAGGAAAGGGAAGAGAGAGTGAAAAGTACCAAAAACCTTAAAAAACTTATTTCATTTAAAGAAGGAAACTATGTCAATCATAACTACATTGTTAGCATCTCAGAAACCTAGGCAATTTTATGCAAATGAAGCACAAGGACAAGTCTATTTATGAACCCCACATAAACCACTTCATATTTCAATAGAACCCAACTGCACCCTGCTCCCAGCAACTTCAGAGGGAGCTGTGCATGCATCTGAGCTCGCTGAGGCCCTTGTGCAGCTTTCAAGGCTGCCCCATTGCCTGCAAGATGAGGAGCGCAAGACAAATATACTCCCCTGAGAAGAGAAGGGAACAGAAAGAGAGCATTGCGCTCAACTCCTGTAGCATTACAAAGGCCACCATCTGGGAGAAGGAAGCATAATGTCAATAACCCTACACTCTCCAGCCTATTTGGGTTTCTGTTTTTTCTTGTTGTTGTTTTTTCTTTTTTTTCTTCCCCCTAGTAAGTGTGCACGTTCCTGTATTCATATTTCTCTCTCCTCCTCCCCAAGCGCCTTCCCTTCTCCCCTAACATCAGCTCCATTCTGGATACTTTCATTCAGTTGTTCCTGTCTGGCTTCTAGCACTGAAAAGTCTGAGGAAAACATTCATTTCCACCCAATTTTATTTTTATTTTTTTTGACTTTGCCACATGCCAACTGGAAGGAGCCTGGAGGATATTCTTCCCATTTAACTCTGATGCTGCTCAGTGGAAGCCCCACTGATCTGGCCCTTAAATGTCACCACCAATCTGAAGGCTTACACAGGCCTCAAACAAGATATTCTCTTTTCTGCCTAATAGCTCCTATGCTGGGAAACTGCCATTCTCCTCAAAAAGCATACCTGCTTGTGTAGATGTAACCAATGCTACCTGCAATATGCACAAAGGACAGGGAGCTTACTCACCAATTATTGTCATGGGCAAAACAGACTCAGCAGAGGGAGATTAATATAATTTACTGCCTAACAGGCTAGATCAGTGAGAAACTAAAAGCAAACTAAAAACACCTTCCCCCCATCCACCCTCTTCTACATCCTCCCCCTGAGTGGCACAGGGGAATGGGGAATGGGGGTTGCGGTCAGTGTATAGCGCTTTGTCTCCGTCACTCCTTCATGGTCACTCTCTTCCTCTGCTCCAATGTGGGGTCCTTCCCATGGAATGCAATCCTTCCTAAACTGATCCTACGTGGGCTTCCCACAGGCAGCAATTCTTCAAGAACTGCTCCGAATATGGGTCCGTACCACGAGGTCCATCCGTCAGGAGCAAACTGCTCCAACATGGGTCCCCCACGTGCAGCAGCTCCTGCAAAATCCCCTGCTCCTGAATGAGCTCCTCTCCACAGGCTACAGCTCTGGCCCAGACAAAGTATACTCTTGCCCACAGAAGAGATTAGATATTTTATCAATTATTTTAACTGGTAATTCACTCAGCAGTCACAATCTACTTTCAGAGACTTTGACAATTTTCAGAACAAAAGTTGATGTGTCTACTAACTATAAATGCACTACCCTACCTCTACTTAAATTGATGAATGAATTCCTCTCACATTTAATTTTGCAAGGAAGATATAAAATTGTTAAGTTTGAGAAGAACAAAACAAGATATTCATTAAAAAAAGGAGGGAAATACCTCTCATTCTTCAAAAAAGTGGAGCAGATAGAAATACTCCATTGCAGAGTGGGAATAGTCAGAAAAAAATATTTCACATAATCATCTAGGTTGGAAGAGACCTCCAAGATCACCAAGTCCAACATCTGACCTAACGCTAACAAGTCCTCCACTAAACCATATCCCTAAGCTCTACATCTAAACATCTTTTAAAGACCTCTAGGAATGGTGACTCAACCACTTCCCTGGGCAGCCCATTCCAATGCCTAACAACCCTTTCGGTAAGGAAGTTCTTCCTAATATCCAACCTAAACCTCCCCTGGCACAACTTTAGCCCATTCCCCCTTGTCCTGTCACCAGGCAGGCGGGAGAATAGACCAATCCCCATCTTGCTACAGTCTCCTTTAAGGTACCTATAGAGCGCAATAAGGTCGACCCTGAGTCTCCTCTTCTCCAGGCTGAACAGTCCCAGCTCCCTCAGCTGCTCCTCGTAAGACTTGTTCTCCAGACCCCTCACTAGCTTCATTCCCCTTCTCTGGACTCGCTCGAGCACCTCCATGTCCTTCTTGTAGTGAGGGGCCCAAAAGTGAACACAGTACTCGAGGTGCGGCCTCACCAGAGCCGAGTACAGGGGGACAATCACTTCCCTAGACCTGCTGGCCACACTGCTTCTGATACAAGCCAGGATGCTGTTGGCCTTCTTGGCCACCTGAGCACACTGCTGGCTCGTATTCAGCCGACTATCAGCCAATACTCCCAGGTCCTTTTCTGCCAGGCAGCTTTCTAACCACTCATCTCCCAGCCTGTAGTGCTACTTGGGGCTGTTGTGCCCCAGGTGCAGGACCCAGCACTTAGCCTTGTTGAACTCCATACAGTTGGCCTCAGTCCATCGGTCCAGCCCATCCAGATCCTCTTGCAGAGCATGATTTAATTAGAATTTCAGATACACAAAGTAATCATGTAAATATGGCTATGTGCCTGGCACTCAAATCTGAAAATTACAGCTTTGCTGTACCATTTCAGAAATAGCAGAAAATATGGGGAAAAGAGCATATTTCTGCTGTAAAGCTGATCCTAAAAAGGGATTGCACAAAATATGCCGCTCCAGAGAAATGGTGTTAGAGCACAAAAACTGTAATGAATGCTTAACTTTAGTGATTGTTTTTCATGGCAGCCCTGAAGTAGTCACCAAATCTGGCATCAGGAAGAATTTCTCTAGGAGTATATTGGCAACAACCCTAGCTGCTTCTGTCCTTTTCTCCCCCCCCTTAAGTACTAAGCAGAGATAATCTGTTAAGAACAGCTGGCATGTCCCATTCATACAAGTTTGTCTCTCTTATCACAAAGGGAAGGAATGCCTGAGATAGAAATATCGATGGAGAACAGCTTCATTTAGTTAAGGTTAAAATAATAGAACTTGGTATTTTCTAGAGATGAATATAAACTTGTATCAGAAAAAAAGTCAGTGGTTTTTGAATCAAAGAAGCATTATTTAAAACTTAATCATTGGTTTGCTCATGGCAAAAATGTAATTAATACTCTCAATCTATAATGATTCCTTGCCTAAATTCAACATTTAGAATTTTAAGATTTTTATTTTTTTTTTGTGCATTAAAGTGTAGAGTACCCAGCTAGATGTACAGAATGCCTTTCAAGCTCTCAGTTTTGTGAAATACAAGAACCAACAGAGATCAGGATCAGCAGGACAAAAGCCCAGAACACATTTGCCAGTTATCCATGGCCCTGCCTTACAAACAACTCTCTGGATACACATGACACAGCCATCATATTTTTGTTCCATAAAAAGATAATCCTTGACTCAAAAACAAACAAACAAACAAACAAACAACAAAACAAAACCAGCTTCCCCCCCCCCCCCAGACTGTTCTTAAATATTAAAATAGAGGAAATCTGCTAGAAATGTTTGTTTTGAAACATGCATATTACATGAAGTTTCTTCACAGCAAAGGCAGGCAAGAAGATATAAAGATACTTATAACAGGGAACTTCTGCTGAGTCTCTGCGAGAAAATGAGAGTTTATGTCCGGTGGAAGAAGGGACAGGCAACTAGGGGAGAGTACAAGGAAGATGCTAGCATAGGCAGAGAAAAAATCAGGAAGGCTAAGGCCCAGCATGAGCTCAACCTGGCCACTATAGTTAAAGATGACAAAAATGTTTTTATAAATATATTAACGGTAAGAGGATGGTCAAGGAGAATCCCCATCCTTTCCTGGATGCAGGGGGGAACATGACTACAGAGGATAAGGAAAAGGCTGAGGTTCTTAATGCCTTCTTTACATCTGTCTTTACTAGCCAGATCACTTATCCTCGGGGTAGTCAGCCTCCCGACCTGGAAGTCTGGGACAAGAAGCAGAAGAAATCCCCCACGATTCACGTGGAAACAGTTAGAGACCTGCTACTCCACCTGGACTGTCACAAGTCCATGGGGCCAAACGGGACTCACCCAATGGTGTTCAGGGCATTGGCGGATATGATTGTTGAGCCTCTTTCCATCATCTATCACAGATCATGGTCATCCAAAGAGGTCCTGGGTGACTGGAGACTTGATAATGTGATGCCCACCTATCAGAAGGGTTGTAAGGAAGACCCGGGGAACTACAGGCCTGTCAGCCTGACCTCTGTACCAGGAAAGGTGATGGAACAAATCATCTTCAGTGTAATCACACAGCATGTGCAAGACAACAAGGGGATCAGGCCCAGCCAGCATGGGTTCATGAAAGGCAAGTCCTGCCTGACCAACCTCATCTCCTTCTATGACCGGGTGACCCACCTGGGGGATGAGGCTGTTGACATAGTCTACCTAGACTTCAGCAAGGCCTTTGACATAGTCTCCCACAGTATTCTCCTGGAGAAGCTGGCAGCCCATGGCTTGGACAGGTACACTCTTTCCTGGGTTAAAAACTGTCTGGATGTCTGGGCCCAGAGAGTGGTGGTGAATGGAGTGAAATCCAGCTGGCGACTGGTCATGAGTGGTAATCCCCAGGGGTCGATGTTGGGGCCCATCCTCTTTAATATATTTCTTGATGATTTGGATGAGGGAACTGAGTGCACTCTCCGTAAGATTGCAGATGACACCAAGTTGGGGGAAAGTGTTGATCTGCCGGAGGGTAGGAAGGCTCTGCAGAGGGACCTGGACAGGTTGGATCGATGGGCAGAGGCCAATGGGATGAGGTTCAACATGGCTAAGTTCCAGGTCCTGCACTTTTTCCACGACAACCCCATACAACACCGCAGGCTTGGGGCAGAGTGGCTGGAAAGCTGTGCAGAGGAAAAGGATCAGGGGGTGTTGGTCGATGCTCGCCTGAACATGAGTCGGCAGTGTGGCCAGGTGGCCAAGAAGGCCAATAGCATCCTGGCTTGTATCAGAAATAGTGTTTTGGGCCCCTCACTTCAAGAAAGACATCAAGGCTCTGGAGCATGTCCAGAGAAGGGCTACGAAGCTGGTGAAGGGTCTGGAACACAAGTCCTATGAGGAACAGCTGAGAGAACTGGGCTTGTTTAGTCTGGAGGAGAGGAGGCTCAGGGGAGGCCTTATTGCTATCTACAACTACCTGAAAGGAAGTTGTGGGGAGATGGATGTTGGCCTCTTCTTGCAGATAACTAGTGATAAAACAAGAGGGAGTGGCCTCAAGTTGCGCCAGGGGAGTTTTAGGTTGGAAATAAGGAGACATTTCTTCTCAGAAAGAGTAGTAAGGCATTGGAATGGGTTGTCCAGGTAGGTGGTAGAGTCACCATCCCTGGGGGTATTTAAGGAAAAGTTGGACCTAGTGCTAGTTGGACATGGTTCAGTGGGTGATATTGGTGGTAGGGGGATGGTTGGACCAGATGATCTTGGAGGTGTTTTCCAACCTTAATGGTTCTGTGATTTTATGGTTCTATGATTCTATGATTCTATAATACTGACAATGATAGTTCACAGAAATAAATAAATAATTATAATAATCTGATCCTGTAATCTACATGTTCATAGACTGTTGGGCTCCATCTCTCCTCCAAGCAATAGATACTTGTGTCTTATATTCTTCTACTCGACTGCTTTCAACAGATCAAACTTCTGGGATTTAATTTAACAGTTTCAGCTTTATTAATCTGTCACAAGAGCAGCCTCACTTTGATAACAGTAGCTACTCCAATTATGGCTAGGTTTAGGGTTGACAAGTATAATGATTCATTCGTGGCACATGAGAAGTAATAAAATGTTGCATTAAAGTTTTACAGCTTTAAAAATGTGGTCACTTTTTTCATTTAATTTGTCACTTAGCTTTTACTAAGAGGACATTTAAACTGCAGTAGAAGGCAAATGGGGCTTTTAGTTTAAATGTAATCACCATATTTAAATGATTTGTGATAGTGCGGTGTCTGAGTGAGAATGCTTGTTTCCCAGTGGGCCCTGATGGTGATATGTGACATTTGTATTCAGATCCTGTATTATCCATGTGGCTAAATGGCTTCCAATTTCATTTCACATCCAGAAGCCTGCAGAAAACACCAATTAACTTGCAGATCCCATTTACCAACAAAACCCAGCTTTTTCTCAATGTCTGGCATCTGGCAGTGCTCAACATTTAATTTCAAAGCAGAGCCTTGCAGTCATCATGTGCTGGGGCACAAAGTCAAATTTTCCCTTTTGATTAAAGAAATATTTTTACTTTTGTAGGCCACAAGCAACTTTTACTTAATTTTGTTTTATGAATATTAAAGAAATACTGCTGTAGTAAGATTGCACAGACCATGTTGTACCCTCTAAATTACAAAGGTTAACTGACCTTTCCTTGAAATCAGAGATCTCAGTTCAACAGGCATCAGCAGATATTTATTGTGCATTTCAATATTCCTCCATTTTGTCAATGCAAATTAATTAAAAGGCAAACCAAGGGGCTTCAGATAATTAATCATTCCAGTAGACTGAAGTCTTCAACCATGGTTGCTGGGAGTTAAACACCTAAAGATCAGCACGTGGAATTTAACTACCAAGGCATCATTTATACAGCAACAACGTGCAGAATTCCAGCTCAGCTCTAAACTCTGAAAAGTGCATTCACATATTATGTGGCAAATTTGAAGTGTTCACCAGTGAATCGCTGAAGTCACATATACATTCTTCTAGCATGAGAAGTATAAGAGCTGGGCTTACAGCTTCAGCTTGTAATCTTGATACTTCCAATACTGCACCTTTAGTTCTGTAAGTAACATTTAGCTCAACCCATTCTTTGACATACAATAGGGGAATCAGATGAGCAGAATTATTATATTGTTTATATTAATTTATTATTATTAATTTATTATTTATTCATTAATTCAATTTATCAATTTATTTATTATTATTTATTCATCATTATATTCACAGAAGTTGTCCTGGTTTTGGCTTGGGTAGAGTTAATTTTCCTCCTAGTAGCTGGTAGGATTATGTGTTTGGGATTTAGGATGAGAATAACGTTGATATCACACTGATGTTTTAATTGTTGCAGAGCAGTGCTTACACTAAGCCAAGGACTTTTCAGCTTCTCGCTCTGTCCTGCCAGCGAGCAGTCTGCGGGTGCAGCAGGAGCTGGGAGGGGACAGACCCAGGACAGCTGACCCAAACTGGCCAAAGGGGTATTCCATACCATCTGATGTCATGCTGAACAATTAATATGGTGGGGGCTGGCTGGGGTGGGGGGACTAGCTGCTCGGGGATAGGCTGGGCATCAGTTAGCAATTTCATTGTGCATCACTTGTTTCGTACACATTATTATTAGTAGTACTATTATTATTATTTTCCTTTATTTTCTGTCCTAATCTTTTCTGTCTAATCTTTTCCTTTCTTTTCTGTCTCTATCTCAGCTCACAGGCTTTCATTTCTTTCCAATTCTCTCCCCTATCCCAGAGAGGGAGGGGGGAGGGTGAGTGAATGGCTGTGTGGTGCTTAGCTGCCAGCCGGGTTAAACTACAACAGTCCTTTTGGCGCCCAACATGGGGCACGAAGGGTTGAGATAACGACAGATCAGACCAGAGTGTGTTAAACCAAAACTGGTATAAATATTAGACCTGCTTAATAGTTGCTAGTCACAATGTTGATTCCTTTGATCTCAGGTCTGCTGTGCCTGTTTTCCAAATTGAGTTATATAGCACATTACTTATTGTATGTGTTCCCTATTCTGCTGTTTCTCCTTTCCAGGGCCTGGTTTAAGATCATTATGGTACTGTGTGGTGTAACACTGGCTTATGATATGATAAAATTGTTGGTCATGAGACTAACCTGGTATTTGTACTCAGCACTGCCGTCAGCTCCATACTTTGGAAACCATATCTCAGAAACTATTAGCAATTACACCTATTGCCTTTTTTCATCAGAGGGGCAATCTGTGGAGGGGACAGGGGGAGATATTTTCTCCCACTTGTTCACTCTCCCTTTCTCCTTCACCCCCCTCTTCTCCTCCTGGCTAGTTCCGATACCTCTTCAAGTCTTTGAATATCCTTGGGATGTTCAGACGAGCATGTTGTTATTGTTATGTCCCCTGAATGCCCTTCAGGCTTTGTTGAAGGTTAAACAACTACTTAGGAATGCCATCCAGAGATCTGTCCTGAGGCATTATAGTTGTGAGTGGCAGGGAGTGTGGGAGGATATGGGCAGGCATCTAGAGCAGTGGGCACCTCCAGTGCTTTGGAAATTCACCCCTGAACAACTGAAAAATCCTAAAAAACTGGTAGAATGCTTGAAAAAAGGTGTGTTATCACCCTGGCAATTGCAGAGAGACACAAATCACTGCAACGTCCTGGGGTCTGGCCTATGCCTATCGAGCTGCAATTGATGTCACTATAACCCTAGTGACAGACCCTGCGGCCACTCCAAGTTCTGTGACAGGCCCAACAGCCACTCCAAACCCTGCAGCCACTCCAACCCCTACGATGGACCCTGCGGCCTCTCCAGCCCCTGCGGCTACTTGAAGCCTCTGTGGCTACCACAGCCCCTGTGGCCTCTACAAGCCGTATAAGAGGCCCAGTGGCCACTCCAACCTCAGCGGCGATTCCAACTCCTGTGACGGGCCCAGTGGTCATTCCAGCTCCTGTGACGGGCCCTGAGGCCATTCCAATCCCTGAGACTGGACCTGTGGCTGTTCCAACCCCTGTGACGGGCCCTGCAGCAGGGTCAGGGAAAGAGTGTAGCAGTGCAAGTTGCCCCTGTAACCATGATGAAACAATGGATGTGAAAGTCAGGTCATTTAGAAAGCAGAGGAACTCCTACTCAGACTGGGGAGGAAGACAACAAAAAGATAGGCTACTCCGCAGTGGCTGGGCCATCACATGAACGGGAAGATGAAGAGGAACATATCATAAAAGCATCAATAACTACACGAGGCCTATCCCAGCATGAACTATGAGATATGCAAAAGGATTTCAGTCGTTGTCCAGGTGAGCACCTTGTCACCTGGTTGCTCCGGTGCTGGGACAGCAGAGCCAATAGCCTGGAATTAGAGGGCAGGAAAGCCAGGCAGCTGGGATCCCTTGCTAGGGACGCAGGCATTGACAAAGCCATTGGAAAAGGAGCACAGATCTTCACCCTCTGGAGGCATCTCCTATCAGGTGTGAAGGAAAGGTATCCCTGCAAGGAAGATGTTGCATGTCAACCAGGCAAATGGACCACTGTGCAGAAGGGAATTCAGTACCCTGAGGGAATTAGCTGTATGGGAGGTGATTTATGAGGACCTAGACAATGACCAGCTATCCAAAGATCCAGATGAAGTCAAGTGTACAGCACCCATGTGGCAGAAGTTTGTATGGAGTACACCATCATCATATGCTAGCTCACTGGCAGTAATGACCTGGAAAGACCATGAGGAACCCACGGTGGATGAAATGGCTAAACAACTCCAGCGGTACCAAGAGAGTACATCATCTGCAAGCTTTTAATATATATTTATATTATATATATATATATACACATGTACATATATATATAAATACATATACATATATATAAATACATATATATAAAAATACATATATATATAAATACATATATATATAAATATATATATATGCATCTTTTATATGCATATATATATGCATCTTGCATGCCACATAAATCAGGAATAGACGTTGGCCAGAACACATCTCAGGGCAAGCGCCTGTAAGTGTAGACTTGAAGTGTCTTTCCAGATTGAATGACAGCTCAGGTAACTAATAGAAGTTCTATGAACCACAAGGCAATTTCATCTAGACTGTGTGTCTTCAACTTGCTCTGAGAAAGCCTCCAAGACAGCATCCAAAACCTCACTACAGCTAAGATATGCCACATTAATCCCTTCAATGCACACACACAGTTCTTTTAGAGAAACAAATTAGATATACCATTGTCCTGGTTTTATCTAGGAGAGAGTTAATTTTCCTCCCAGTAGCTGGTAGAGTGCTATGTTTTGGATTTAGGATGAGACTAATGTTGATAACACACTGATGTTTTACTTGTTGCAGAGCAATGCTTACACTAAGCCAAGGACTTTTCAGCTTCTCTCACTGTCCTGCCAGCGGGTAGGCTAGGGGTACAGCAAGAGCTGGGAGGGGACAGACCCAGGACAGCTGACCCAAACTGGCCAAAGGGGTATTCCATACCATCTGACGTCATGATAAACAATATTTAGAGGTGGCTAGCTGGGGTGGGGGGGCGGCTGCTGGGGGATAGGCTGGGCATCGGTCAGGGGGTGGTGAGCAATTGCATTGTGCATCACTTGTTTTGTACATATTATTATTATTATTATTATTTTATTTTTCTGTCCTAATAAACTGTCTCTATCTCAACTCACAGGCTTCACTTTCCCGTTTCTCTCCTCCATCCCAGAGAGGGAGGGGGAAGGGTGAGTGAACGGCTGTGTGGTGTTTAGCTGCCGGCCGGGTTAAACCACAACAGTCCTTTTGGCGCCCAACATGAGGCACAAAGGGTTGAGATAACGACAGATCTGAATAGAGTGTATTAAAACAAAATTCTGATAAGCATTACATCAGTTTAATATGTACTAATCACAATGCCGATTTTTGTGATTTCAAGTCTGCTGTGCCTGTTTTCCGAATTGAGTTATATATCACATTACTTACTGTATGTGTTCCCTGTCGTGTTGCTTATCACTGCTGGGGGTTGGTACAAGGTTATTATTTTGCTGTACTGTGTAACACTGGCTTAAGATATGATAAAATTACCGGCCATGAGACTAACCTGGTATTTGTACTCAGCATTGTCATCAACTCCATACTTTGGGAACCCTACCTCATGAAACTATTAATAATTACACTTTTAATGCTTTTTCTTCAGGGAGCCAATCTATGTAGGGGTCAGGGGAAGACGTTTTTTCCCATTTGTTCACTCTCCCTTTCTTCTCCTCCAGGCGAGTTAAGGTAGCTTTCCAAAAGTTCGAATATCCTTGGGATGTTCAGACCAGCATGTTCTCATTGTTATGTCTCCTGAATGCGTTTCAGGTTCTGTCTAAGGTTAAACAAATACTTAAGAGTGTCATCCAGAGATCTGTCCTGAGGCAGGATAGTTATGAGTGGCAGGGAGAGTGGGAGGATATGGGCAAGCATCTAGAGCAGTGGGCACCTCCAGTGCTTTGGAAATTTACCCCTGAACAACTGAAAAATCCTAAAAAAACTGGTGGAGTGCTTGAAAAAGGTGTGTCATCACCCTGGCAGTACCAGACATACAGAAATCACTGCAACGTGCTGGGGCTTGGCCTATGCTTACCGAGCTGCACTCAATGCCAGTATAACCCCAGCGACTGGCCTGGCACGTCAGATGCACAGAAGTATAAGGCTTTAGTAGACACCGGTGCACAGTGTCCTCTAATGCCATCAAGCTATAAAGGGCCAGAACCTATCAGTATTTATTGGGTGACGGGGGGATCCCAGCAGTTAACTGTATTGGAGGCTGAAGTGAGTCTAACTGGGAATGAGTGGCAAAAACACCGTATTGTGACTGGCCCGGATGTTCCATGCATCCTTGGCATAGACTATCATAGAAGAGGATTTTTCAAGGACCCAAAAGGGTTCTGGTGGGCTTTTGGCACAGCTGCCTTACAGACAGATGACATTAAACAATTGTCTACCTTTCCCGGTCTCTCAGAGGACCCTTCTGTTGTGGGGCATTTGAGGGGGGAGGGTGAGCGAATGGCTGTGTGGTGTTTAGCTGCCAGCCAGGTTAAACCGCAACAACCATGTATTTTAAATATTTCAGGTTGTCTTTTATCCCTATCCTCTACATGATTATACACTAACTGGCTAGTAGTTTGTTCTGATACCTTACACTCTATGAAAGCAATGCTTTTGGTTACGTTATTATTAATATAATTGTTCCCATTCATTTTCCGTCCTTTAAAATGTTGGTGATGTTTACCTTCAAGATATTTTTGTTTCTCCTTCCTATCACAAATTCCTATACATTTTGAGAACTTCTGAAGCAGTTAAAAACAGTTTAAAACTGTGCCGTTGAGTTTTGGAACACTTTAGAGCAAGTGCCCTCAGACTTCACCAGTTTAAATATTCCTTGCCCGTTTCAGCCTGCATTCCTCTCTATGTTGTACAAGTAACTGGTCACAACTGACCTTTCCTGTAGAGGAGTGTTAATTGTTTTAGCCTTCTGTTATTTGATCTCCTTCCCTGCAATGTAATAGACCTTTGCTTTCCCTTGTTGAAATCTTCTCATACTCTTAATGAATCTCCTCTTTTTGCCTTCTATATCCCTCTACATGCAAAATTATTTTTACCTTAACCTTTCCAGTTTAGCACTGTTGTTTATATACTTACCCTCAGTTTTGTACATTTCCACTTTTTGTTTTATTCTTTTTAGATCCTCAGGTTACTTACAACCTGCTGCAATTGTACTTGTTTCACACCATGCTTCCGAGAGGACTGCAATTGTCTCATAGAGTAGATCAGAAATTCAATTTCATCCAACCTTAACTAAACAAACAAAACTCCAGAAGACTCTAACCTGTTTTACCTAGTACCATGATAAAGTTTCTCTCCACCCCCAAACATGCAGTTGTTTCTTCATTATACACATGAAGACCTAGATGATTTTGAAGTTTGTTCGTTTACCAAGTTCATCCCAGAGCTGCCTATACTTCTCAGTCATTGCAGTTCCTTGTTGTCTCCAAAGTGACAGACGAGGGTCAGCCATGAACTGTTCTGTTATCAATGTCAACATGCGAGCTCCATTTGAATCTCTCATCTTTAGCATCTCTCGCACCTAGGAAACGAGCCTTTTAATACATACTTGGAAAAAAAACCCACCACAGTACAAACATGCTGCAGTGATAAACATTCAACCTCTCTGTTAAATAAGAAATATGATTAATATATCTGAAGTGAATTTTTTAAGTAGAAAAAGTCTGCTTTCCCAGTTTTAACAATGATTTTTTATTTCAGTATCACATTGAAATTCTTCAAACCCACGTCTACAAGTAATCCACAGGTGTATTATGCAAGCTACTGTAAGACTATTATTTCTACAGGTTTCGCCAACATTTTGGGGTGTGCAAATCTGCAGATGTTTGAAATGTTACTTCATATCCTTAAACTGATCTCAAGATGCACCAGATTGTGGGCCACTGTTGTACAACAGCTCATTATTAACTTGTCATCACATTCACAAGGCTTTGTATTGTTTTAGAACAGAACTTGGAGTAAGACACTAACAAGTACAGACTGGCTGGAGGAATGGGGGAGACAAAAAAGGGAAGGTTTAGAATACTCAACACACCTTTGCAAGAAGCAAATTGAGCTGCTTCCCTGATCCATGATATCCGCCCTGGGAGAGGAAGAGTTTAACTTGTTCTTGGACCTGTTCCTCATCCAAATGCCAGCAGTTTTCATCATCTATGCTAGCACCTGCTGTTGGGTCAGGAGCACCTGAAAACAGCAAGAAAAGAAATCATTATGTTCTACATAAAGATAAAAGGTTCGTGGGTCCAAGGGATAGGAGTACTGCAGAGGATTATGGATTTGTGTTTTGTCCTGTTTTAGACATCTTGGCTTTAATCTAAACATTCTTTAAAATAGACTTAAATTTCTCCTCAGTAGTCTTAAGCACTTAGTGGGGAAAAAAAGCCTACAAAATGCTATTTAAATAAACAATAATTTATAATAAAACATTAAAATAAATATGATTTTTCCTCCCATCTCAGCAGGTATAATAGAATGCTTTTACAAGGAAAATTATACATTGCTTAGTACTTCTACAACTGTGATGTTAAAACCACTCTCCCCAAAACACCTGTATAATTCCTGTACCTTCTGCAATCTTGCTCAGGTTTAAGTGACTGCTGCTATTGATGAACATGAGGAAAATCATCACCTCGGTGCTTCTGAACTGTGATGGCTCTGCAAAGCTAAACAAAGAGTAAAAAAATCCCCAAACAAATCCAAAGTCTTAAAGCACTGACGGCATTTCCATCATAAATAAGAGTTATACCTGTGTAAGACTGTGGTGCTTCCGAAGGAGCATTTTTACATAGGCAATGTAATCAGCACAGAGTCAATTCAGAGTAACTCTACCTGAATTAGCCTAGTGAAAACTAAAGTAACTGTTTTTACATCAGGAAGCACTTCAGCCACAGGTTGCTCTAACTCAAATTTTACAGTTGAGATATGTGATTGTTGTGGTTTAACCCGACTGGCAGCTGCTTAGTATAAGCAGTGCTCTGCAGCAATTAAAACATCAGCATGTTATCAGCACTCTTCTCATCCTAATCCAAAACATAGCACCCTACCAGCTACTAGGAGGAAAAATAACTGTCCTAACTGAAACCAGGACAGTGATTTTCTATTGGTGGCCTCCTCTGAAGGCTGACAAAATTAACTAAATTATCTCCATTAATTTTCAAGAAGATGTTAGAAATTGAATCACATTACACAATTTATCACCGCTATATCCCAACATATGTTACCTCTGTAGCCAATACTAAAAGGATACTGGAGGAAAGGAAAATTACATGAACAGATTTGAAAATGCTTGCTTTCAAAGAAGTCCTGAGAACTTGAAAAGTAAAGACAGCTACAGCTCCTCAGATGTATAGAAACTAAACATTGATTCTATTGATTTAAGCCTTCATTTCACAATTGCAGCTCTGACATGTAGGTGAAGATTTTCAGCAGTTGCAGGGAATGGTGGCATCTTTATTCAATGAAAACACAACTGGAAGATTTAAAAGTTCAGAGGGATGTCTTGTCTACTAGTTGGTGAGAGTCCAAAAAAAATCTTCCAGCTCAGCAACTTCCTACATTTTTTCCAACTTCAGAAACTACAACTGGGAATGCTGCACTTCTGTCCTTACACACATATACTTAGATTAATAAGAAATTGTATCTTTGATGATGTGAAAGAACTCTCCTGCCTTCCACAAGAACCATAAGAGTGTCTTGGAAGACAGGAATCAAGTCCAAGACAGTACCAAAAAAAATAAAAAATAAAAATGAAAAATTACTGTGCTAGTTTTAAGGGACTTTCAACTCAATCAGGTACATGGAACACGTGCTGATAAGGGGAAATCAAGCCACATGAGAATGAGCAGTGCAGCTGTTGCGCAGACCCAGGTTTGTAGTATCACCTTGCAAATAGCTTAAGTATTTCATTGCTCTAAAACACAGAGAAAAGACCTCTGAGTATGAATTATATAAAAGCACTGATATACAAAATACACTTATATTTATCCCTCACTTCAGTGGAGATTTATCTTTAAATAATGTTGGTATGACTACTTTTAAATTGTATTAAATTCCTCAGCTAAGCTTCCCTATTTGGGGAAAAAAAGGTGAATGCTCCTTGACTGAGCCCATTCACACACGCTTCACTCTTGAGTGATGGACAGTATTTCTAAACTGCAACTATTCTTCTGAAAAGATAGGACCAGGCTATTAGAGGAGAAACTGCAAAAGGATTGCAGGAAGGCACTGACTTAGGATCTGAGAAATTAAATCCTAACAGCAACTGGCAGGAAGGGTTGAGCTCTGAAGGTTCAGTCCAAAGACAGTGGCTTTGCTCCAGGTCCAGCATGGCCCTAGATGGATACCACAAGGCTTTGAATGAAGGATCCACCGACTACTACCGGCTGCTGGTTTTTCAGGCTGGTAATGACGACATAGCAACTAGAAGTCCGAGAGTGATCAAAAGGAACTTTAGGGCTTTGGGATTACTACTTAAAGGATCAGGGGCACAGGTTGTGTTTGCCTCTCATCGTGGGACCTCTCTCAATTATTTTTCAATGATCTTGGGAATCTGGAGAGGTCCCAGTAGACTGGAGGCTGGCAAATGTTGTGCCAATTTTAAGTAGGGTAAGAAAGAAGACCCTGGCAACTACAGGCCTGTCAGTCTCACATCAGTGCCTGGTAAAATTATGGAGAAGATGATTCTTGAGGCCATTGAAGCGCACCTGGGGGACAATGCAGTCATTGGTCCCAGCCAACATGGGTTCATGAAGGGTAGGTCCTGCATAACAAATTTGATTTCCTTTTAGGATAGGATCACCCATCTAGTCAATCAAGGGAAACCAGCTGATGTAATCTTTTTGGACTTCAGCAAGGCTTTTGACACAGTTTCCCATAGGATCCTCCTGGACAAAATGTCCAACATACAACTAAACAAAAAACATCATACGATGGGTGAGCAATTGGCTGACGGGCAGGGCTCAAAGGGTAAATGGGGCCACATCAAGCTGGCGGATGGTCACTAGTGGGGTCCCTCAAGGCTCCATTTAGGGCCAGTCCTCTTCAATGTTTTTATAAATGGTTTGGATGTAGGACTAGAAGGTGGTTTGAGCGAAATTGACGACGACACCAAACTTGGAGGAGTTGTGGACTTGGATGAGGGTGGAAAGGCCTTGCAGAGAGATCTGGACAGATTGGAGAGGTGGGCAATCACCAACTGCATGAAATTTAACAAAAGCAAGTGCTGGGTCCTGCACCTGGGGTGGGGAAACTCTGGCTATATGTACAGACTGGGTGACAAGATGCTGGAGAGCAGCCCCGCAGAGAGGGATCTGGGGGTCGTGGTTGACAGCAAGTTGAATATGAGCCAGCAGTATGCCCTGGCAGCCAGGAGGGCCAACCGTATCCTGGGATGTATCAAGCACGGCATTACAAGTCGGTCGAGGGAGGTGATTGTCCCGCTCTACTCTGCGCTGGTGTGGCCTCACCTCCAGTATTGTGTGCAGTTCTGGGTAACACAGTACAAAAAGGACATTAAACTGTTGGAGAGTGTCCAGAGGAGGGCGACAAAGATGGTGAAGGGCCTGGAGGGGAAGACATATGAGGAGCGGCTGAGGTCATTGGGCCTGTTCAGCCTGGAGAAGAGGAGGCTGAAGGGAGACCTCTTCGCAGTCTACAACTTCCTCGCAAGGGGGAGTGGAGAGGCAGGTGACCTTATTCTCCGTAATCACCAGTGATAGGACCCGCATGAACGGTGTTAAGATGAGGCAGGGGAAGTTTAGGCTGGATATCAGGAAGAGGTTCTTTACTGAGAGGGTGGTTGCACACTGGAACATGCTCCGCAGTGAAGTAGTCACTTCACCAAGCCTGTCTGAATTTAAGAAGCGGTTGGACTGTGCACTTAGTCACATGGTCTAAACTTTTGGGTAGACCTGTACGGTGCCAGGAGTTGTACTCAATGATCCTTATGGGTCCCTTCCAACTTGGGATATTCTTTGATTCTATGATTCTATGAAAGATGGCTTGGAGACTGGCAGTCCTGAATGTCATCTCTGCAACACAATTTGATACCAAGAGTAAATCCCTTTCCTCACTTAAAAACTGGGGATAAATATTACTTATGTGCTTAAGAAGGGTGTCATGAGGATAAACTAGCTCACATTTGAACTATGAAAGTGAGAAGCACTGTATAATTATACTAAATATTAAAACCCGTAATTAAACTGTGTCACTTTCTAGACATATTAATCTCCCTTCCTCCAACCTCTGGCTTTATAAACTTCTGCCATGACTGGTCTTTGAAACAGGTTTTATATGATGTATTTAAAGACAGTTAAACAAAATAGAGTATTTGTACTCAGTGTACAGATACAGCCGGACATATTTACTCATGCTCTTTTACTAAAATTAAAACAACCATACAACCTTAGCAATCAAAGCAGGAATACCGTGAGCAATTGTTTGTAACACTGAACACCCAAATAAAATTTGAAAACAGGGGTAACAAACTTTTATATTTATGGCCATAAAAGGCTACATGTTAAATATAATCCACTTCCAAGTTCTAAGGATCAAAAGCTTTTAAAAATAAACACTGATAATTTACATATCAATATTAAGCGCAACAGCTTTCAAAATGAGCAACCGTATTAAAGAACTGGTGTTGTATAGGGAAAACAACCTCAAAATCTGTCCTGGTTTTGGCTGGGATAGAGTTAATTTTCCTCCTAGTACCTGGTAGGGTGCTGTGTTTTGGATTCAGGATGAGAACAATGTTGATAATACACTGATGTTTTAGTTGCTGCAGAGCAGTGCTTACAGACAAGGACTTTTCAGCTTCTCATGCTACCCTGCCAGCCAGGAGGCTGAGGGTGCACAAGAAGCTGGGAGGGGACAGAACCAGGACAGCTGACCCAAACTGTCCAAAGGGGTATTCCATACCACATGGTGTCATGCTGAATAATTAATATGGGGTGGCTGGCCCAGGGGATGGGGGACACTGCTGCTTGGGGTCTGGCTGGGCATCAATCAGTTAGTGGCTGGTGAGCAACTTCATTGTGCATCACTTGTTTATCATTTCTGTGGGCTGGTTTAAGGTTATCATTTTGTTGTACTATGTAATATTGGCATATGATATGATAAAATTACTGGTCATGAAGCTAATCTGTTATTTGTACTCAGCATTGCTGTCACCTCCATACTTCAGGAACCATCTCTTGGAAACTATTAATAATTACACTCTTTACCTTTTCTCCTCAGGAAGCCAATCTATGGGAAGACAAGGGGGGATACTTTCCACCACTTCTTCATCCCCCCCTTTCTCCTTCACCTCTTCCTTCTCCTCCAGGCCAGTTAAAATAGATCTTTAAAACTTTGAATATCCATGGGATGTTCAAACGAGCATGTTTTTGTTATGTCTCCTGAATGTGTCTGGTTCTCTCTAATGTTACACAACTATTTAAGAATGCCATCCAGAGATCTGCCCCGAGGCAGTATAGTTAGGAGTGGCATGGAGTGTGGGAGAATATGGGCAGGCACCTGGAACCATTAGCACCTCCAATGCTTTGGAACTTCACCCCTGAACAAGTGCAAAATCCTAAAAAAATGGCAGAATGCTTGAAAAAGATATGATATCACCCTAGCAATTCCAAAGAGACACAAATCACTGTGGTGTGCTGGGCCTTGACCTATATTTAATGAGCCACAATCAACACAACTCCAATCCCTGCACCGTGTCCTGTGGTGACACCAACCCATGTGATGGGCCCTGCAGCCACTTCAACATCTGCAATAGACTCTGCATCCACTCCAACCTCTGTGACAGGCCCTGTGGCCACTACAACCCCTCGCACCAGACTCTGCAGCTACTCCAACCCCTCTGACAGGCCCTTCAACCATTCCAACTCTTGTAAAAGGCCCCACAGCAATTCCAACCCCTGTGATGGACCCTGAAGCTACTCCAACCATCACGACAGACTCTGCGGCCACTCCAACCCCTGTGACAAGCTCTGTGGCCACTCCAACCCCTGCAAAAAAACCCTGTGATGGGCCCCATGGCTGGGCCAGCATACTAACCTGTGCCAGTATCAGTTGCCCCTACACAGAAGGTGAAACAATGGGTGCGAAACTCAGCATATTTAGGAAGGAAATGAACTACTCAGACAAGGAAGGAGGAAGAAGACAATGAGGCAGGCTAGTCCGAAGCAGGGAACAGGAGGACGAAGAGGAAGATGTCATAAAAGCATCGATAACTACCCAGTCCCTATCCCAGGGTGAGCTATGAGACACATGAAAAGATTTCAGTCATTGTCCAGGTGTTCAGTCATTGTCGACATTCTCACCTGGCTGCTCCGGTGCTGGGACACCGGAGCCAACTGTGTACAATTAGAGGGCAGGGAAGCCAGGCAATTGGGATCCCTTGCTAGAGATGCAGGCACTGACAAAGAAATTGGAGATGGAGCATGACCTTACAGCCTCTGGAGGCACCTCCTGTCAGCTGTGAGGGAAAGGTATCCCTTCAAGGAAGAACTTGTATGTCAACCAGACAAGTGGACCACCATGGAGAGGGGAATCCAGTACCTGAGGGAATTAGCTGAGCTGCAGGTGATTTATGGTGACCTAGACAACAAACAGCTATCCAAAGATCCAGATGAAGTCAACTGTACACGCAACCCATGTGTCAGAATTTTGTACGTAGTGCACCATCGTCATACGCCAACTCATTGGCAGTAATGAACTGGAAAGATGGAGAGGAACATGCAGTGGACGAATTGGCTGCCCAATTCAAGCAATATGAATAAAGTCTAACAAGAAGTTTAACAAGAGCAAGTGCCAGGTCCTTCACCTGGGAAGGGGCAACCCTGGCTATACGTACAGACTAGGTGACGAGATGCTAGGGAGCAGCCCCACAGAGAGGGATCTGGGGGTTGTGGTTGATAGCAAGTTGAATGAGCCAGCAGTGTGCCCTGGGAGTCAGGAGGGCCAACCATATCCTGGGGTGAATCAAGCACGGCATTGCTAGTCTGTGGAGGGAAGTGATTGTCCTGCTCTAATCTGTGCTGGTGAGGCCTCATCTCGAGTACTGTGTGTAGTTCTGGGCACCACAGTACAAAAAGGACATGAAACTATTGGAGAGTATCCAGAGAAGGGCTACAAAGATGGTGAAGGGCCTAGAGGGGAAGATGTACGAGGAGTGGCTGAGGTCACTTGGCCTGTTCAGCCTGGAAAAGAGGAGGCTGAGGGGAGACCTCATCGCAGTCTACAGCTTCCTCACTAGGGTAGTGGAGGGGCAGGCACTGATCTATTTATTCTCTTTGGTGACCAGCAATAGCACTCGAGGGAATGGAGTCAAGCTGTAACAGGGGAGGTTCATGTTGGGTATCAGGAAGAGGTTCTTCACCAAGAGGGTTGTTGTGCACAGGAACAGGCTCCCCAGGGACATAGTCATGGCATCATGCCTGTCGGAGTTTAAGAAGCCTTTGGACTGTGCTCTTAGTCATATGGTCTGAATTTTTGGGTAGACCTGTGTGGAGCCAGTAGTTGGACCCAATGACCCTTGTGGGTCCCTTCCAACTCGGGATATTATATGATTCTATGAAAGCCTCTCTTCTTCCTTACAGACTTGCATCTGAGCTATGGAGACACTGCTTCAGAGGCCTGAAGAAAGAGACAATGTATCTATTTCTCTACCTATATCTACCAGTATCTCACCTATTAGAAGTAAGCATTCCTTGTCTCAAGAGAGGGGATATAGTGGGTACACACCACATGCCGCCCTGTAGTTTTACATGGAACCCATGAAAACTGCTGCTCCAGTTTCCACAGGTAGTCCCCCAGACATATTAATGAAAACTATATCTAGGAATAGAGGGGCCATGCCTCTAGCCAGGTGGAGGAAAGGGACAGATGGGTTTATTGGACTGTGTGGATTTGATGGCCTAGTGGATCAGACCTGCAGGAGTACAAGGCTCTAGTGAACAATGGTGCACAGTATACCCAAATGCCATCAAGCTATAAAGGGGCAGAACTCATTTATATTTCTGGAGCGAGGGAGGATCCCAACAGCTAACTGTATTGGAGGCTGAAGTGAGTCTGACTGGGAACAAGTGGCAAAAGCACTGCACTGTGACTGGCCTGTAGGCTCTGTTTATTTTTAGTATAGACTACCTCAGGAAAGGTTATTTCAAGGACCCAAAAGGGTTCTGGTGGGCTTTTGGCATAGCTGCCTTGAATACAGTGAAGATTAAGCAGCTGTCTGCCTTGGCTGGTCTCTCGGAGTACATTTGTGGGGTTGCTGAGGGTCAAAGAACAGCAGGTGCCAATCGCTACCACACTGGTGAACCAGAGGCAATACTGCACCAACCAAGACTCCCCGATTTGTATCCTGATTTGTTGAGCAAGACTCACTCACCCTTTACTACTCCCATATGGCCACTACGAATGTCTACTGGCCAAGAGCTGGCCAAGCTGCTTTCCATCATTTATCGGCAGTCCTGGCTATCAGGGGAGGTCCCACTTGACTGGCAGATAGCAAATGTGACGCCCATCTACAAGAAGGGCCGGAGAGTAGACCCGGGGAACTATAGGCCTGTTAGTTTAACATCAGTGCCAGGGAAGCTCATGGAGCAGATTATCTTGGGTGTCCTCATGCGGCAGTTGCAGGGCAACCAGGCAATCAGGCCTAGTCAGCATGGGTTTATGAAGGGCAGGTCCTGCTTGACGAACCTGATCTCCTTCTATGACAAGGTGACACGCTTAGTGGATGAGGGAAAGGCTGCGGACGTGGTCTACCTTGACTTCAGTAAGGCATTTGACACCGTCCCCCACAGCATTCTCCTCAGGAAACTGGCTGCTCATGGCTTGGACTGGCGCACACTTCTTTGGGTTAAGAGCTGGCTGGATGGCCGGGCCCAGAGAGTTGTGGTGAATGGAGTCAAATCCAGTTGGAGGCCGGTCACTAGTGAAGTCCCCCAGGGCTCGGTACTGGGACCAGTCCTCTTTAACATCTTCATCGATGATCTGGATGAGGGGATCGAGTGCACCCTCAGCAAGTTTGCAGATAACACCAAGTTAGGTGCATGTGTCGATCTGCTCGAGGGTAGGAAGGCTCTGCAGGAGGATCTGGATAGGCTGGACCGATGGGCCGAGGCCAACGGTATGAAGTTCAACAAGGCCAAGTGCCAGGTTCTGCACCTGGGGCACAACAACCCCAAACAGAGCTACAGGCTGGGAGATGTGTGGTTAGAAAGCTGCCTGTCAGAGAAGGACCTGGGAGTATTGGCTGACAGTCGGCTGAATATGAGCCAGCAGTGTGCTCAGGCGGCCAAGAAGGCCAGCAGCATCCTGGCTTGCATAAGAAACAGCGTGGCCAGCAGGTCCAGGGAAGTGATTGTCCCCCTGTACTCGGCTCTGGTGAGGCTGCACCTCGAGTACTGCGTTCAGTTTTGGGCCCCTCACTACAAGAAGGACATAGAGGTGCTTGAGCGAGTCCAGAGAAGGGCTACGAAGCTGGTGAAGGGTCTGGAGAACAAGTCTTACGAGGAGCGGCTGAGGGAGCTGGGACTGTTTAGCCTGGAGAAGACGAGACTCAGGGGCAACCTTATTGCACTCCACAGGTACCTGAAAGGAGGCTGTAGCGAGGTGGGTGTTGGTCTATTCTCCCACGTGCCTGGTGACAGGACCAGGGGGAATGGGCTAAAGTTGCGCCAGGGGAGGTTTAGGTTGGATATTAGGAAGAACTTCTTTACTGAACAGGTTGTTAGTCACTGGAATAGGCTGCCCAGGGAAGTGGTTGAGTCACCATCCCTGGAGGTCTTTAAAAGACATTTAGATGTAGAGCTTAGGGATATGGTTTAGTGGAAGATTTGTTAGCATTAGGTCGGAGGTAGGACTCGGTGATCTTGTAGGTCTCTTCCAACCTAGACTATTCTGTGATTCTGTGAAGTGAAGATTATCACAGAGTGGAGAGTGGGCTACTGTGGGCTAAATGAGGCCATGCCACTGCTGAGCACTGCCATACTAGAACTGCCATGCTAGAACTTCAATATGAACTAGAGTCAACGGCAACCAAGTGGGATGCCACAACTGATACCGCTAATGTCTTTTTCTCCATCACTCTGGCAGCAGAATGCAGGCCACAGTTTGCTTTCACTTAGAGGAGCGTCCAATACACCTGGAAACAACCGCCCCCAGGGGCGGAAACACAGCCCTACCATTTGTCATGGACTCACAAGACTGCACTGGAACAGGGTGAAGCTTCTGAGCATCTGCAACGTATTGTGATTACATCAACGTGGGGCAACACAGAAGAAGGTTTTGAGAAAGGGAAGAAAACAGTCCAAATTCTGGTTTTGGTTTAATGGCAAAAAAGCTGGTTTTGCCATTAAACAGAGTAAGGTCAAGGGATGTGCACAGGAGATATATTTTTTTTTTTCAGAATAAAATGTCAAGGTGGACATGATTTGATTCCAATGGATGTGATCAACAAAATAACAGCTATGGCTCCACCAACTAGCAAAAGGAAACACAAACTTTCCTAGGTGTCGTGGGGTTTTTGAAGAATGCACATTCCAAATTACAGTCTGATTGTAAGCCCTCTCTATCAAAGAAGTCAAATGGGGCTCTGAGCAATGACAAGTCTTTGAAAAAATTAAATAGGAGATGGCTAATGCAGTAGCCCTTGGGCCGGTTTGAGCAGGACAAGATGTAAACACTGAAGTCGGTGAGAATGGCCCCACCTAGAGCTTGGGGAAACTCGAGGTCGACCCCCATGATTTTGGAGTCAGGGATGTAGGGGATCCGAGGCCCATTACACTCCAACTGAAAAAGAGATATTGGCAGCATATGACGGGGTTCAAGCTTTTTCAGAAGTGGTTGGTACTGAAGCACAGCTCCTCCTGGCACCCTGACTCCTGCTGCTGGGCTGGATGTTCAAAGGGAGGGTTCCCCATGTGTGTCATGCAACTGATGCTACGTGGAGGAAGTGGGTCTCACTGATTATAGAGCAGGCTGGAATAAGAAACCCCAGTTGCCCAGGAATCTTGGAAGTGATCATAGAATGGTCAGCAGGCAAAGATTTCAGAATATCACCGGAGCAGGAGGTGACACGTGCTGAAGAAGCCCTGCTATTTAATAAGGTACCATCAAATTAGAAGCAGTATGACCTGTTCACGGATGGGTCCTGTTGTATTGTGGGAAAGCATTGGAGGTGGAAGGCTGCTGTATGGAGTCCTACGTGATGAGTTGCAGAAGCTACTGAGGGAGAAGGTGAATCAAGTCAGTTTGCAGAAGTGAAAGCCATCCAGCTGGCTTTAGATATTGCTGAACGAGAAAAGTGGCCAGTTCTCTATTGCTATACTGAGTCATGGATGGTAGCAAATGCCCTGTGGGGGTGGTTACAGCAATGGAAACAGAACAACTGGCATCACAGAGGGAAACCCATCTGGGCTGCTGCATTCTGGAAGATATTTCTGCCTGGGTAGTAGGTTATAAAAGTACGCCATGTAAATGCTTATGTACCCAAGAATCGGGCTACTGAAGATCATCAAAACAACCAGCAGCTGGATCAGGCTGCTAAGATTGAAGTGGCTCAGGTAGACCTGGACTGGCAACATAAGGGTGAACTATTTATAGCCCGATGGGCCCATGAGACCTCGGGCCATCAAGGTAGAGATGCAACATACAGATGGGCTCGTGATCTAGGGGTGGACCTGACCATGGACACTATAGCACAGGTTATTCATGATTGTGAAACATGTGTTGCAATCAAGCCAGCCAAATGGTCAAAGCCTCTTTGGTATGGAGGACGATGGCTGAAATATAAATATGGAGAGGCCTGGCAGATTGATTACATCACACTCCCTCAAACCCGCAACGGCAAGCGCCACGTACTTACCGTGGTGGAAGCAACCACCGGATGGCTGGAAACATATCCTGTGCCCCATGCCACCACCCAAAACACTATCCTGGGCCTTGAAAAGCAAGTCCTTTGGCGACATGGCACCCCAGAAAGAATTGAGCCAGACAATGGGACTCATTTCCAAAACAACCTTATAGACACTTGGGCCAAAGAACATGGTATTGAGTGGGTATATCACATCCCCTACCATGCACCAGCCTCTGGGGAAAGTGGAGCAATACAATGGGTTGTTAAAGACTACCTTGAAGGCAAGGGGTGCTGGGACCTTCAAACATTCGGATACACATTTGGCAAAGGCCACCTGGTTATTCAACACTAGGGGCTGACCGGACCTGCTCAATCAAACCAGTTACATATTTTAGAAGGGGACGAAGTCCCTGTAGTGCACATAAAAAACATGCTGGGGAAGACAGTCTGGGCTATTCCTGCCTCAGGAAAACGCAAACCCATCAGTGGGATTGCTTTTGGTCAAGGACCTGGGTGTACTTGGTGGGTAATGCGGATGGATGAGGAGGTCCGGTGTGTACCTCAAGGGGACTGAATGTTGGGTGAGAATAGCTCATGATTTGAATTGTATAAATATTAAGTGCAACTGCTTTCAAAATGAGCAACCGTATTAAAGAACTGGTGTTGTATAGGGAAAACAACCTCAAAAGCTGTCCTGGTTTTGGCTGGGATAGAGTTAATTTTCCTCCTAGTACCTGGTAGGATGCTGTATTTTGGATTCAGGATGAGAATACTGTTGATAATATGCTGATGTTTTAGTTGCTGCAGAGCAGTGCTTACACTAAGACAAGGGCTTTTCAGCTTCTCGCTCTGTCCTGCCAGTGGACAGGCTGGGGGTGCACAAGAAGCTGGGAGGGGACAGACCCAGGACAGCTGACCCAAACCGTCCAAATCAATATTCCTTACCATATGATGTCATGAGGAAGAATAAAACTTGTGGGGGTTGGATGGGGGTGCTTGTGCTGCTGCTCAGGGATTGGCAGGGCATTGATCAGCGGGTGGTGAGCAATTCCACTGTGCATCACTTGCTTTGTATATTCTTTTATTATTATTCTTATTTTCCTTTATTTTCTGTCCTATTAAACTGTATCTCAACCCATGAGCTTTTACTTTTTTTTTTTTTCTTTTCTTCTGTTTCTCTTTCCCATCCCACTGGCGAAGTGGGGGGAGGGGGGCGTACAAACCGCTGTGTAGTACTTAGCTGCCTGCCACGTTAAACCACAACAAAAAGAAAAGCAATCAGAAGCAAAGCAAGGGGCATTAATCACAGAATCACAGAACTGTAGGGATTGGAAGGGACCTCAAGAGATCATCGGGTTCAACCTCCCTGCCAAAGCAGGTTCCTTAGAGAAGGTTGCCCAGGTAGACGTCCAGATGGGCCTTGAATATCTCCAGAGAAGGAGACTCCACAACCTCCCTGGGCAGCCTGTTCCAGTGCTCCGTCACCCTCACCGTGAAGAAGTTCTTTCACATGTTGGTGCGGAACTTCCTGTGATCCATTTTATGGTCATTGCCCCTTGTCTTGTCCCCACAAACCACTGAAAAGAGGTTGGCCAAATCCCTCTGTCTCCCACACAAGATCCCCTCTCAGTCTTCTCTTCTCAAGGCTGAACAGACCCAGGTCTCTCAGCCTGTCCTCATAGGAAATATGCTCCAGGCCTCGTATCATCTTTGTGGCCCTCTGCTGCACTCTTTCCAGGAGATCCCTGTCTTTTTTTGTACCAGGGAGCCCAGAACTGGACACAGCACTCCAGGTGAGGCCTGACCAGGGCAGAGTAGAGGGGGAGGATCACCTCCCTTGACCTGCTGGCCACACTCCTTTTTATGCACGCCAGAATCCCATTGGCCTTCTTGGCCACCAGGGCACACTGCTGGCTCATCGTCAACCTGTCATCCACCAGGACCCCCAGGTCCTTTTCCGCAGAGCTCCTCTCCAGCAGGTCATCCCCCAGCCTGTACTGATGCATGCGGTTGTTCCTTCCCAGGTGCAGGACACTTGCTCTTGTTAAACCTCATTTGGTTTCTTCCTGCCCAACTCTCCAGCCTGTCCAGGTCTCACTGAATGGCAGTACCACCTTCTGGCATGTCAGCCAGTCCTCCCAGCTTTGTATCATCGATGTACTTGCTGAGGGTGGACACTATTTCCTCATCAAGGTTGTCGATGAAGATGTTGAACAAGACTGGACCCAGCACCAACCCCTGGGGAACACCGCTGGTCACTGGTCTCCAGCCGATCACCACCCTCTGAGCTCGTCCAGTCAGCCAGTTCTCAACCCACCTTACTGTCCACTCGTCTATCCCACAAAATTGATGAAAATAGGCTAAGAATATGCAATATTGTAAACTACTCAGGAACAGGTCAACAGTGAAATTTGATTAAAATAACAGAATGTAGTCTTTAAGGCGTGAGCTGTTTTTTAATCTTTAGCTGAAACCATGCCAAATTCCCAACTCAGCCATACTGAATTTTCTGAACTTCATTTTATAAAAGTCTTTTGAATTGAAGTATACAAATGAACTGTAGATCATTTCAATTAAAATTTAGTAAATGTCATTCCATGGCAGCATTAGGGAGAAGAAGATATGGAAAAAAGCAATTACAAATAAAACGCATATCTTACTGAGTACTGTGCAAAGATTGAATGGTCCCAGCTAGAAACCAAGCTTGTTGTATACTGATTCACAACATAACAGTAATCGATTTCATCAGCTTAGCGTACTCAGAACTATTCTAAACAATAAACCCAAAGATCATAAAATTAATGATTCAAAAATATTATTATGTCTTTGATTTCCCCAAATGATTCAAAGTTCATACGTAAGTCACTTCATCTGGTCCTTAATTTCAGAACTCTTGGGTGGAATATAATACCTGTTAAGCAGTATACAGCATCAAAGAAAAACACCAACTACTGTGAAACAGCCATTGCTAAATAACAGAAATGGTAAAACCAGGACATTCTATGGTAAAATGGTGAAAAAAGTTAATAAACCCCCAAATAAATTTAAGTTCTAAAAATTCTTTCCCTTCCATCTGCACAGCAAAATGCATTAACTTATTTGCTGACAATATATAACCTCTCCTGCTAAAATCCTGGTCTCACAAACATTATATAACAATAAGTTTCAAAGTCTACTTTCACATGGCAGATAAAAACTTCCTTATCAGTCTAGACTTGCATGCAGTGTTTTCATTGTATCCCCTTATTTTTATGTTCCATGCTTCAAAACAAAAACTCATTATTTATTTTCTATATAACAAGTTATATTTTAATGTTTAATGTAAGTACAAAAGTCTTTCCTAAAATATAGTTTTCAAACTATTTTTTAATGTTGTTTAGCTGCTATCAATGCTTCATTTCATTTTACATTGTACCGCTTATTTACATCTGCTTGGATTTCTGAGATTTCTTTAATTTTGACTCGCCTTGTTGTTACTTCCTTCACAAATCCAGATCACCAAACAATTCTAATACTAAGCACTGGACCACTTTACATTTATCCTTCTTGAAAGGAAAACTGCCTGCTATTTACCTCCATTCATCTCTTTCAGCCAGGTTCTCAATTAAATTTTGCTAGTTTAAGCAGGGCCGTATGAAAAATTATATTTTAAAAAGAGAAAATCTATCTTATTAAATGTTAAACAGTTCTCTTTTCACTTTTAAAGAACATCGCATTCTGTTGTTCAGCCCTACCCTACCATTTCCCACTAAAAAAAAGTCACTTCAATTAAATACACTATGTGTGTGAAGTAGATTAGGACATGCATTAACAGCATTAGAGACATCAAGCTCATTGCTTATGAATTCTTCTCTTTCCCAAGAAATTTTATTTTCTAAACATCTTAAAGTGAAGTTTTAATAACAGAATTCTCTTTTGTAAACATCATAGAATCACAGAATAACTCAGGTTGGAAGGGACCTCAGGAGGTCATGCTCCTGAATGCCACAAAAAAAATACAACTCAAAACCAAGGAGGGAATGAGGCAAAAGGAAGAACAAGCATCAAACTTACCATGGACTTGATTGATTTCTGAATTCTGAGAAAGAATTTCATCTGCTAATTTTTGAGCAGTTGGCAAAACTTCTGTGTGGTGCACTGTGATCAAATACTGTACAAATTTTTGTAGTTGGTCTCTGTTCATTTGAAAGAGTGTCTCTGAAATGGGAAGATGCAGTTTGACTTGATCTGGCTTGCGGATCCGGTATAAAGAGAGTGCCACAACGTGGGCACAGTAAAATATGTCCTTGTTTCCACAGCTACAGGTCACTGAGGTAATCTTGCAACGATCAAAGCTGATAGCTACATTGCAAACAGTTTCTGGCTCCGATTGCATTGCAGGCTCTGTCACTGTGCCACTCAAGTGGAAACCTGCGTGGGAAAAGAAAGAAAGCTTACATTATTAAGAAAAATACTATAATCTCAATATCGATTACCTTTAGTTAAAAAAAGAAAAAAGAAAATCATTTCTGAGAAATGATGCATCTTGAAGAACTTGGCTTTAATTACAAATATGACAAACCCTTTCATATGTACATACCCTTTTCATCTCCGACAAAATCTAAGACAGGTAAAAAGCCAGTTTACAACCCCTCTTTGCCATTCCATTACAACATTCATAAAAGATTGATAGTAAGAAAAACATTTATTTGGTAACTCCTAGCTGCAGAAGCAGAGTTGCATCCAGTTAAGACCAATGTGAAACTCCCAGTAGCTCAGCAAGTTGGCAGCAGTTTTCCAAACCCTACACTAAGGAGATTGCACCTACCAGCAAATTTAACTATTCTGTCAATAAGCAAGAAGGACGTAGTGCACTCAAATGGCATGAACCCCAGTCCTAATCTCCACTCTGACACTGATTCATTTACACATATCACTTAACCTCTTTGCTTTCACCTCTCCCACCACTACAGTGATGCTAAAGCTCACTTTCACACAAGTGATACGGTAAGACAGCTATGGTTGCATATCTTTTTGGAGATGGAAACTGTTGCAGTTACCAATACACAGGAAGTCAGTTATAGTACTGAATGAGATGTGCAAACACCATTTCATAAATCTGCATTATGAGTCAGTTTTCCATTCAGCATGATAAAGCACAAGGCAAAAGAGCAGTGTCTTCATATAATGAAAGAAGGTATGGTACGTGACAAGAAAGATGTTCACTTCAGCAAGGACACCACTGCTCAACAAAGAACCCTGCTGAACAAAGGTCTTGAACACTGTCCTCTGAAGATCAGACCCAAACCCACCTCTGTTTTCCCAAACATGAAGACCCAGGTCTTGCTTTCAATACTTTCTCGATGAATAGCAGAATTTGGGTTTTTTCTTTTTTTAAATTTTATTTTACCTAAGCATGACATTCATCTTGGCTCAAGCATTAAGTCAGAGGCATAGATACAGAGAAAAACAATGACATTTCATATGCCAGATCAGTATTAAACTTGAACAGACAGTGCATATAAAATCTGGAATAAACACTACAAGCAAGGTGTTATACATTAACTATTTATAATGGAAATCATATAAAACCACACCACCTAAACTCCAAAATTGATTTAGTGTTGTGAAACAGAAGAAAGTGTGTTGCAGGAAGCAGTATTACATGAAAATTAGGTGGAAAAAATATATACATTGCTCTAGTCCAAATCTCCAACTGTTTTGAAAAAGCTCTTCAAGTTACAGGAAACGAAAAAGAAAATCTTTCATTTTTTCCACTGGTTTATGCTGTACGTTTCAGAGCAGGTTGTACAGTGACTATCACTGTTTGGATTACATTCAGTTGCAGTACTCTGATACTCTACCCTGAAGAAGGTCAATCTGCACACACTAACTTAGACTTTGCATGATGATGTTTAAAAGTTAAAGTGGTTAAAGTTTAAACTGAAGAACCAGTAAGCTGTAAAGTCCACAAAGAGGAAGGGGAGGGAGGTTGAACAAGATCAAGCATTTGGTGTTGTTGCTCTTGGCTCCACTCAACACTTGCACACAGAAGGGGAGTGGAGTTGCCCCTCGTAACATGAGCTCCTCCCTCTGCCTTTCACTTTTGTTTTTAAGTACTCATGACATGCTCCTATAAGGAAGCTTATACTTCTCTCAAGGAAGAGAAGTAAAAAAAAAAAAAAGTTAAAGTTAAAACTTAGCCAGTTCTGTTTATCTGTTTATTTCAGGTTGTCCTGGTTTCAGTTAGGACAGTTATTTTTCCTCCTAGTAGCTGGTAGGGTGCTATGTTTTGGATTGGGATGAGAAGAGTGCTGATAACATGCTGATGTTTTAATTGTTGCAGAGCAGTGCTTACACTAAGCCAAGGACTTTTCAGCTTCTCATTCTGTCCTGCCAGCGGGCAGGCTGGGGGTGCAGCAAGAGCTGGGAGGGGACAGACCTAGGACAGCTGACCCAAATTGGCCAAAGGGGTATTCCATACCATCTGACGTCATGCTGAACAATATATAGGGGTGGCTAGCCGGGGTGGGGGGGCCGGCTGCTCGGGGTTGGGCTGGGCATCGGTCAGCGGGTGGTGAGCAATTGCATTGTGCATCACTTGTTTGTACATATTATTATTATTATCATTATTATTTTCTATCTTAATAAACTGTCTTTATCTCAACTCACAGGCTTCACTTTCCCGTTTCTTTCCCCCATCCCAGAGAGGGAGGGGGGAGGGTGAGCGAATGGCTGTGTGGTGTTTAGCTGCCAGCCGGGTTAAACCACAACAGCCCTTTTGGCGCCCAACGTGGGGCACGAAGGGTTGAGATAACGACAGATCTAATCAGAATGTTGATTGCTTTAATATCAAGTCTGCTGTGGCTGTATTCCAAACTGAATTTTATAGCACTTTACTTGCTGTATGTGATCCCTGTCGTGCTGTTTATCCTTTCCGGGCCCTGGTTTAAGATCGTTATGGTACTGTGCTGTGTAACAATAGCTTACGATATGATGAAATATCTGGCCATGACTCTAACTTGGTATTTGTACGCAGCACTGTCGTCGACTCTGTACTTTGGAAACTATATCTCGGAAACTATTAACAATTACACCTACTGCCTTTTTCCATCAGGGAGCCAGTCTGTGAAGGGGACAGGGAAAGATATTTTTCCTTACTTGTTCACTCTCCCTTTCTCCTTCAGCACCCTCTTATCCCCCGAGCTAGTTACAATAGCTCTCCAAGATGTTGAATATCCTTGGGATACTCAGACCAGCATGTTCTTGTTGTTATGTCTCTTGAATGCGCTTCAGGTTTTGTTCAAGGTTAAACAACTACTTAGGAATCTCATGCAGAGATCTGTCCTGAGGCGGGATAATTGTGAGTGGCAGGGAGTGTGGGAGGATATGGGCAGGTGGCTAGAGCAGTGGGCACCTCCGATGTTTTGTAGATTCACCCCTGAACAACTGCAAAATCCTAAAAAACTGGTAGAATGCTTGCAAAAAGAGTGTCATGACTCTGGCAGTTCCAAAGTGACACAACTCACTGTAGCATGTTGGGGCCTGGCCTATGCCTATCGAGCTGCAATTGATGCTACTATGAACCGAGTGACAGACCCTGCAGCCGCCCCAGCTCCAGCTCCTGCTCCTGCAGCCGC
>NW_023310643.1:19484-25540 GCF_011077185.1 Oxyura jamaicensis | reverse complement strand
CTGTCACCATAAACTTTAAACTCAACCACTTCATGGTCCTTATGGCCGAGACGGCTGCCAATTGCCATGTCTCCCACAAGACCCTTTCTGTTCTCCAGCAACAGATCTAGGAGGGCACCATTCCTAGTTGGCCCTCTTAGCACCTGCACCATTAAGTTATCATCTAGTTGCTTTATGAACCTCCTGGACTTGCTCGTGTTGGCCATGTGGTGATCCCAGTTGACGTCTGGCAACTGAAGTCCCCCATAAGGACAAGGGCAGTTGATCTCGAGGCATCTCTTAGTTCCTCAATAATTCATCGGCATTGTCGTCCTGGCTGGGTGGTCTGTAATAGACTCACACAACGACATCCCCTTTATTTGTTCCTCCCTTAATCCTTACCCAGAGGCTCTCAACTTTGCCATTGCCAACTTGAAGTTCCACACAGTCCAGCCCCTGATTCACGTACATCGACACCCCCCCACCTCACCTACCCTGCCTGTCCCGCCTGAAGAGCCTGTATCCATTTATTGTGACTCACCAGCCACAGTACTCATCCCACCAGGTTTTGCTTATGCCAATGATGCCGTAGCTGTGGGACTGGGCCAAGGCTTCTAGCTCATCAATTTTATTCCTCATACTGCGTGTGATTGTGTAGAAGCACTTCAAATGCACCTCCCTGCATGCATCACCTTGTGGAGCACACTGACGGACCTCACTTGCACATAGTCCCTCTGATTCTGGCACACCATCCCTTAGCTCATCACCGGCATGCTTGATTTTATCCCTTCCCCCTTCAGTTCTGGTTTAAAGCCCTATCAATCAGCCCTGCTAACTCCTGAGCAAAAATCCTTACCCCTCTCTGAGAGAGGTGCATCCTATCTGGGGCTAGCAGGCCTGGTGTCACGTAGACCTTCCCGTGATCCTTCTCATGACCGAAAAACCCAAAGTTCTGCCGGGTGCATCAGTCCCAAAGCCACATATTAATGTGACGAGTCTGCTTGTCAACATCAATCCCCCCTATCAGAAGGACAGAGGCAAACACAACCTGTGCCCCTGAACCTGTTTAACTAGTTGCCCCAAAGTCCTAAAGTCCCTTTTGATCGCTCTCAGTCTTATCCTTGCTACTTTGTCATTATCAGCTTGAAAGACCAGTAGCGGGTAGTAGACAGAGGGCCATACCAGGCACTTGACTTTCATAGCGAAGTCTCTCACCCAAGCCCCAGGTAGGCAACAGACTTCCCTGTGGGTTGGGTCCAGTCGGCCTATTGGGCCCTCTGTCCCTTTCAGAAGGCAGTCCCCCATGACAATAACCCTTCTTTCTTTCTTGACAGAAGATGTAGCGATGTGAGGGGTAGGTTGCCTTGCCTTAGGCACCCTCTCCAACTGGGATGGGCTTTCATCTACTTCGTTGTTCTGACTGCCGTGCTCTAGACCCTCATACCTGTTATATAAGGGTAGATGGGAAGGTGAGGTGGGCAGGGACAGGGCTTGCCTACCACCCCGAGCAGGAACCTGCCTCCATTCCCCCCCTTGGCCTAGGTCCCCTCCTACTGCCCGGTGGGATGAGGGCACTTCTGTCTCCTGCTACGCAGAAGACGCTTGTGCTGAGGCAGGCTCGTGAGTCTGTCTCAGAGAGGGTAGAGTACACCTCCACCATTCAATTTCTTTCTCCCATTCCCTTATGCTCCTGAGCCTGCTCACCTCCTCCCAAAGCTCTGCTACCCTGCTGAGCAGCTCTTCAGTCTGGGCACACCTCCCACAGGCATACCCACCGCTGCTGCTGTTGGATACCGACAGAAGACTCGGGCACACCCTGCAGCCCAAGACCTGAACAGCAGTGTGTTTCCCCAAGCCCTCTGTCTGAGTAGCTACACTGGTGACTGTGGCTAGAGAGGTCACAAGAGATGCGGAGGCCATGGTTTTCTGCCCGGTTGATAACATGACCAGGTTCTTCACAAGCAGGTTACAAGTACTGATGGGAAAGACCACTGCAAAAGAGCAGCGAGGGGCCCTGCCTGTTCCAACTGCCCGCACTATGCCCTTCTGCCGCGCTCCTGGTCACTCGCGCTCCCTAGGGGTTGACATCACGCTGAACAATATAGGGCGGCTGGCTGGAATGAGCAGACTACTGCTCAGGGATAGGCTGGGCATCAGTCAGCAGATGTTAAGCAATCGCATTGTGCATCACTCGTTTTGTACACATTAGTAGTAGTAGTGCTATTATCAATAAGGTTATTTTCTCTTACTTTCTGTCCTAATAAACAGTCTTTATCTCAACCCACAGGTTTTCATTTCTTTCTCATTTTCTCCCCCATCCCAGAGAGGGAGGGGGAAGGGTGAGTGAACGGCTGTGTGGTGCTTGACTGCCGGCCAGGTTAAATTGCAACAGTCATACACCTCCAAAGTTAAATCTGACTCCAAGAATTTCTGGTTCTGATAAAAATTTAAACTCTGCAATCAATTGTCAGCTTTCAGTAGGTTTCCACGTTAGCAGCAGATGCCTCAATGCACACACAATTGATGTAAACTCAATGTAAGGCCTATCAACACCACCAGAGCACACCTTTGTCAACTGTAGATGTAACCAAAGCTATATTAGGACCAGAAATGTCCAGTAACATACGATGCAGATACAGGTCTTCACAGCATAACCCACACCTATATTTCTGTGAAGGCAATCAGGTTCTAAAACTGCAAAGAAAAAGCAACCTATAATGTTTAGTCTTATTGCATGCAGCTGCTCACAGAATAAGCCATGCCTCAAGAACTGCAGATGACTGTTGAAAACAGTTTAAGACTTGATACAAAGTTCCATAAAAAACAATACATAATAGATTTAATTATCACAAGCTATAAAATGAGGAAATGAGATAAGAAAATATATAAAATGAGATAAACTGTAACAACAAGGGTCACGGACAAGAGACTTCATTTGCAAGAGGTAAACACTGTACAGAACAGTTGGGAAAGAGGGCTAGATGAGCAGAAAAAGAAACACACTGATATCAGTATCTTAGCCAAAGATCCCAAAATGACTTTTGGAGCTCAAGTATTACTACTCTCCATAACCTAGAAAAAGCCTTCAATAGCTGACAAAGAGCTTGCCACAAGCAAGACTGAGCTTGCCACAAGCAAGACTGGAAAATATAAAGTGTCAGGTTATTTAGGCTTGGTAGGGCAAACAGAATGACTGCTCTCTATGATCTTTTTATGTCAGAGTCAACTTAACTTTATCTCTAATACAGAAGAACATTTTGAATGGTAAAATTCACTGTATTCACAAAGGCTAAGAGAGCTGGGCCTTTTTAGCTTGGAGAAGGGAAGGCTGAGAGGGGATCTTAATGTCTACAAAAATCTGAAGGGAGGATGTCAAGAGGATGGGGCCAGACTCTTCAGTAGTGCTCAAGGACAGGATAAGAGGCAACAGGCACAAACTGAATTACGGTAAGTTCTATCTGAATATGAGGAAAAATTCCTTTACTGTGAGAGTACTGGAACAGGTTACCCAGAGAGGTTGTGAAGTCTCCTTTTCTGGAGATATTCAAAACCCACTGGACATTATCCTGTGCAACATGCTCTAGGTGACTCTGCTTGAGCAGGGGGGTTGGACCAGATGATCTCCAGAAGTTCCTTCCAACCTTAAGCACTCTATGACTATTTTTTTTGTGTGTGTGTTAAGCATTCTGCATTTTGATAGCCCTTATACATATCACTGAACTGTTCTCACTCAGTTTTCAGATATGCACTAAACCCTTTAAGAAAATAATCCTAAAATGTGACAGTCTCTTGCTCTTTATGGACAATATAGTTGAATAATCGCAAAGCAGGGTAATTTAAGAAGAACGTAAAAAGCGTAGAAAGCAATTTGAAATTGGTTACAGCCACCTTTTTTCTATTGTTCAATGAACACATTCCATGTTGTCCTCTGTAAAAGCAGCCTGGGCACTCAAGTTTGCTCTAACTAAGAATGCCTACTACACAAAAAACAGAACTGTGTTATTTTTGCAAGATTTTGACTGGCACAAAACTGAACATGATAAAAATGTACTCTGAGTATATTATAACAATTTATTCTAATTGGTGAAGTTAAATATTTTATTTTCAATATTTGGTATGAGTTAAGTTCCAAACAAAATGTTAAACACAGAAACATCATTTTGTTTGAGATCATGTAATTCAGCTAGGTTCATAGTTATTTCCTCCAGGAAACCTCACAACACATTTGAAAGCGCACATTTTAAAAGAGGCAGCACATCATATTAGAAATGTTCTTTAAATTAAAGAATAAAGCGCCTATTGTTGTTTTAGACTGGTAGACTTATGACAGCTTATAAACTGAAATAAACATCTATTTGCCAATTATCAAGGTTATAATAAAGCTTTTATTCCTTCATCAAGACAAAGCAGTTTTCTCTCAGCAAAGAAAAGCTGATTTTGCAATATTGCCTTGCTCTATTTGTACAAGAATTTACTTTCTACACATCATTTATCCTGTACAATAAATCAGGCTGCTTTCTCATTATCATGGTGTTGCACTCAGGTTCCTCTTCTTTATTCCTGGAGAACTTGATTTGCACAGCCCTCTCCCAGCTCAGTCACACATTATCAGCAGCTACCCTTCAAAGAGAACTTTTTAAAGGATACATGCATGTACTGCTCTCAGCATTGCTGATTATATGGTTAAATAGCAGGGTAAACAACTCAAGAGTTAAATCAGAGCAGATCAAGGGTTTGTTGCAATGAGTTAGATACAAAGAAAAAATAGGGGGGAGATTAGCAGCATTCCCATAGAGTTAAACAATAATCCATATGCAAAATAAAAGGTACTACAGTTGCTGAAAGAGTATTACAAAATACATCAAGATACTGTTTTTACGAACATCAGGGGTTGCTTATTTTGAATTTTCCAAAAATACTCCCATATGATGCCTGATTCAGGAAAATCCAACAGCTCCAAGAATACAGGGTTTACTTATTTAATCTAGTTTAACTCCAGCAACACCCCCCCCCCCCCTTCCTCACCACTAGAAGAATTACACCACTTGTACAAGCACTTCCTTCCCTCTATTTTAACTGAATTATTCTCTGTATTACTTTTGTTTGCTAACTGTTAGCATCACTCAAAGACAAGGTAAAAATACTTGCACTTCAGTAATACCACAACTGGGGGGGGGAGAATAAGTTTCCATATGTTTCCGACTTGCACTCATGCTGGCAGCTGCCTTTACGCTTGTGCTCCAAGAAAAAAGCCTCCTGCCAACCCCACCAAAGGCCTTCTAACCAGAGGCCAGCTCACCTTATCCCTGAAAGCTGAGTTTTTCTCAGCTGTTCACACTAAACAGCTGTGGATGTATGGAAAACCTATTACTAGTGGCAGAAAATGAAATCTGGCAAGTAGTTTGTGTTTATAATGGAAGAAAATCTCCAAAACACAAACATTTCAATATATTTTCAAAGATTTTTCCCCTCACCCTCCCACACCTATTTTGTGAGAGCCTTCAAAATTAGTCTGTGTAAACAGCATAAATATAATTAGCCCAGAGTGCCTTAAAGGCTATCCCCCTGCTAAACACTAATATGAAATGCAAGAGTATTAGCAAAAGCAGAAGCAGTCATCATTAACACATAGGGTTATGTGGTGGTTTTACCGTGCTAGGCAGTTGAACACCACAACCGCTCTCTCACTCCCCCTCCTCAGATGAGGAGGGGAAGAAGTAAAGGAAAGAACAACTCATGGGTTGAGATAAGAATGATTTAATTAAAGAGGGGAAAAAATTATATATATATATAATTAAGGAAATATTATTATTAATTAAACAATTCAACTAAAGGGAAAAAAGGGAAAGGGGAAAAGGGAGGGGGAAAGGGAAAAACTAAACAAAACAAGTAAAGGCTATGTGGAAATGCAGAGGAAAGAAATTACTCTCTACTTCCCACAAATAAGCGATGCTTGACCACGTCCTTGAAGCAGGGCCTCAACGCACATAGACGGTGTTCGGGAGGAGGACAGACGTTTTTGCAACGAGAGCCCACCCCTCCCCTCTTCTTCCTTTTTCCACCTTTTATTGCTGAGT
>NW_023310643.1:0-19474 GCF_011077185.1 Oxyura jamaicensis | reverse complement strand
AGGTCAGCTGCCCTGGTGATGTTTCTTTCTCACTTTTTGCCCACCCCCTAGGAGGGTTAGAGAGAGTCCTGATGCTGTGCTAGCACTTCTCAGCAGCAGACACAACACTGGTGTGATACCACTGCTGTTCTAGCTACAAGTGCAGAGCGCAGCACTGTACGGGCTGCTGCAGGGAAAGTTAACATCCCAGCCAGACCCAGTACAGGTTAATGAATGTTTTCCTACAAGTCCTGTTCCTACTTTAAGTGAATGGGCTGATATAAATCTAAGAATGTATATGTATATCAACTCCAAATGCTGCCACCAGAATAAAAGTTTCCTACCTTTCCAGGTATGTTCAAGAATTGCCTAACTTTTGTTCAACTGGTTAAAAGCTACAGATGCCCTTCACCTGCTATGTTTTTCACTCTATAATAGCCTGTTAATTAAGGTACAATTTGCAGTTTGATATTTTATTTCAGGCATAAACTTCAAATGATGAGCGAATTATGACTTTATCCCATTTCTGAGGAAATGCATTTTTTCCTAAATGACGAGGTTGAGCGAAGCTATTTCAACTAAGGTTTCTCCTTTGCATCCTGCTCACTCTCCATATTCATCAAATTAAGTTAGGCTTAATCAAGATGTGACAAGCTGTATTCAAAATAATCAGAAAATTAAAAGATATTAAAAGTTTGAATGTTTCAAGTTTTCAGCAATTATGAGTTAAAGGATTTCAGTGTTCACAGCCATTGCATCTGATGAGTTCAATCTCATTCTGCTAACAAATAGGTTTAAATCTCACCTGCCTTTACGTGCATTTAGTGGCATCTTCATAACAAACAGTACAGTATTTGTTTTTGCCTGTCTTTTCTTCTTGTCACTTCTACATAGTGCGGAAGATAAAGGAAGGAGGTAACATCACAAATCTCCATGAGAAGTACAACATGGACCTGAATATTTACCATAATTCATCATCCAATACAGATTTTCCCTTCTTTTAAGGAAGATGGCATTTTCCAGAACTGAGACACTGCTTTTAGTGTGTGTATTTACTGAGCATTCACAACGGTCTAAATCAAGAAGAGCCATTCCTATCTAAAAGCAAGTTTCATATAGATGATTCAAGTGAAGAGGCTTCTGAGACTTCCCAATAGCCAAAGTCTCAATCATTATACACAAAAGACATCTTTTCTTTGCTTTATCACCTGATGCAGTGTTATTCTTGGGAAGATAACACTGATGGACACCTCTTAGAAATAAAGCCTAGTCTATTTTGTGTCTGTTCCTTCCAACCCAAGCATTCTGTAACAGACTGAGCTTGGTGGAAGCCTATCAAACCATTTTACGCACTCAGTTCTTCTGGAATACATTGAGCATAAAGTGTGGTGAAAGTAATTTCACAACACCCAGCTCCTAGTCTGCACACATTTGTTTTATCTTTCAAGATGAATACATTTAAAAGGATTGCCAGATGAACTAGACCTGCCATCTGCACAGCATAATTAACAGGAACTCTGGCCTGAATTCAAATAGCACAAAATTAGATTAAAGCTACACAACTTTAGTAGTATCAGTTATCTGAACCCAGTAGGATCTCTTTCTTATATCTTCATTCTTATATCTTCAAAGTTTAAAATCCAAAACTTGTCTTAGACTTCTCTACTAGGCTGAACGGCCTTGTATAGCTTCACATCTACTGCAGAAACAAATTATGCAAAAGGCATGACTGTTAACACATCCATCGCTCTATGGAAACTGCCCTGTGGACAGTCTCCCAACAGGGACTGGAAAGTAATCCACAGTACTTTGTCCCGTGGTGGAAAGTGGTCAGCCATCTTTCAGGAAGGTACAAAATAAAGGTCCAAAGAGGGAAAACTACAGCAGTCAGCTGACACGTAGCAGCTTCTGGCCATGAACCCATAGGCAGCATTCTCACCTTCTGCTGGCATAATACTTCTAGATGGCTTTGGCAAGGTTGCTAAGTGTAAGTCCAGTTTCCTGAACCAGTTTTGCAAAATTCTGAACATGTGAGCAAATCTGTATGCAAAGAACTAAGTAGAATCCTTCAGATTTTGTTGGTGATACTGTTTTTTTTTTTTTTTGTATTTAATTCAACCCCAGAGTTGTGATGAGAATATCCACTGTGAGCTGTCTGTTCCATAAAAAAACATCAATCCCAGAGTTAAATTTGTCACACTTGAGGAGGCTCGCTCAACTGTAGCGCACAAAATCCCAGCTTTTTAAACCTCTTAAATGCCTTTCCAATGAAATGATGCTTTCACACTAAGGAATAATGTTTTCCCAAGATTAAAAACAAAACATAGTTATGAATAAAGTGTGACTTGAAATACGTGGTCTAGAATAATTTGAATCTGTGGCACAATTTTGGATTTGCATAAATATATTAAAGTATACACATCCAGTCATAGCAGATTAAGAATTTCATGAAGACAAAGGAAGCCTACAAGCACTGTTTCTCTCTCCTTCCCCCACTCAGGTCCTGCAAGCCCTTCATCCCTCCTGGGACAGTATTTACACTGAATATAGCTTAACCAAATTTCAAAACTGAACATTTTTTATGAGACTGTTTAAAGAGCCTCTTGCATGAATCATAGATGTAGAGCTTAGGGATATGGTTTAGTGGAGGACTTGTTAGTGTTAGGTCAGAGGTTGGACTCGGTGATCTTGGAGGTCTCTTCCAACCTAGACAATTCTGTGATTGTGATAGGATTTTTCCTACTTATTAGCTTCACATGAGCAATAGCACATTGTATAGTTCAGTACTACAGATCTAAACAACTAGTTTCCCCTGATTGTATTTGTCTGCAAAATAGCAAAGAGGAATAGGGGTAAAGGTGGAAGGATTAAAAAGACTACAATTGTGAAAAAATAATTAGTAAAAAAAAAAATAAAGGACTGATACACCTGACAGCTCTTCATTCTTTGTGGAGCAGAGTTCAAGCTGGTACTTTAACAAACCTGACTTATGGAAACCATGGTCATCTCACAAAAGTATAAACACCTACCACCAACCTAAAATATGATTTGACGAAGAAGCTATCTAATTTTAGAAGACTGGTAGCAGTGCAGCAATGAAGCCAGCAATGAAGCAGGGAAGATAACAGACCAGGTAATTTCACCTTCCTCAAATGAGGAAAAATATTTAGTTTTAAAGCCTTAATATACACCTACATTAATGACAAACATCACCTGCAGAGACTAGGAAGGAAACAAGACACTCCAATTAGGGTGGGAGGTCATGCAGGTTCCTTTCCAGCAGGAGACAACGAGGAAAGGTGAAGTACCTGTACTGGGTCTTGGTGGGACAGTTATAGCTTTCCCTGCAGTGGCTCATATAGTGTTGTACTCTGCACTTGTAGCTAGAACAGTATTGGTATCACACCAATGTTTTGTTTATTGCTGAGCAGTGCTGGCACAGCATCAAGACCCTCTCCAACACTACCCCCCCCCCCCCAAGCCAGTAGGCTTGGGGTGAGCAAGAGGTAGGTAGGAGACATCACCAGGGAAGCTGAACTAAACCAACCAAAGGGATATTCTATGTGGTAGAGTTTCTGTCCAGCAAGGTAAAACCACCATAGTACTCTACATAAATTATATACAACTTAAGGACTGGTTTTCTCACTCATGCATGCTTGATAGTCTGACAGCCACAATCCTCCAGACAGATCTGCAGGAAAGCTCTAGGAAGTGAGCAACCCAGATCAATCCTTCTACATTTAAGTAGGCTACTGTTTAAAGCTTTGTACTGGCTTGCTTTCATCTCTCCCTAGTGCAAGCAGTCAAGAAAGCCAAAACAGCCTATCCCAGTGACCTGCATAATGCCCCATGAAATCTCTCTTTATGATAAAAAGCCATTTCTGCCCTGAAAATGGGTTCATCCACACTGAAGTATACAACTTCCAATGTCCTTCTTCCCTCCATCAGTTATGGGCAAGCTTAGTTCTGTGTTACTTCGGTCCACCTGGAATAGATCACACATGCTTTATTCCAGTCCTGAAGACAGACCATTTCAGTAAATACACCTCACTTACAGGAGCAGTTGTCTGTCTTAACTTGCACACTATCCAAGTTATACAAAAACAGCAACATTCTGCTCAATTGCTGTTCTACTTGGGGAAGCAGTAATGATACTGGAATCCCACAAAGATATTTTAGACTCTCAGTGATGTCTGTATCAGAAGTGCTCAGTTTACAAGCAATAAGGGTATTTCCCCACCCCCAACAAGCTCCATCATTTCCTTCTCACATATTACTACCAGTAATCAAGTTCATGCAAGTCAGCTGAAGTCTCTGCTATAGAAGTCTGTTATACCACCACGATCCTGCAGCCTTCAGTGTGACTGTTGAGGTGTAACTGATCAAAGGCTAAGAAACAGAGGAGATGGCAGCTCATTCTTAGCTATGTTAGCTCAGCTGGCCTAACCAAAGAGCTACAAAATCTTTATTGAATGAGGTCAACAGCTATGAATGAAAATAAACATGGAATATATCTGGTCAAACAACTGCACAATAAGGGGAAAAAATTGCCTTGAAAGTCTGTTATACTAAGTATGCTGATGCTCAGTACTGTTTTAAGAGGCAACATATGAACTTTGAAGACAAAAAAAAGCACTTTTGCAAAAGCTATACAGATATAGAAAGAAGTGAACATGGATGATCAGAGCAAGTAGTTAAGCATTTCCTTCCCCTTTCCTCTACTCGTAAAGATTTGTTGGGCTTTTTTTTTTTTTTAATCACTGGGAGAGTATGGTGGTTGGACTCCTCTCTTAGTTGAGGTTTTATAACAAGGAAAACCACTGTGGATGAACAGATGTAGGCCCTCTCTCATGTAGGCCCATCAGACGTCACAGTTCAGAAGAGATCCATGCTGCAGTCCCTGGAACAGTCAGGTTGCCTCTTGCCAAAAGAATTTCCAAGCGCAGCAGCTATCTCCTTTCCAGGCAATACTCAGGCCTTCGTGATAACTTTAAACTGATCCAAGTGTAACTAAGACAGAAAGAGTCCTGCCCTTCTCCCAACTTCCTCTCCCTTGAATCAACAGTAGCATTTACATGGCCAATAAATGAAGTAAAATTCACCTAGCAGATCTAAATTGACAAGCAGGACAATTCTGTCTCACCATGCAGCTATCTATGTAAACCCTGGTACAAGGTGCAAGCTTGAAAACTGTAGTGTTCCTCTGACAGCACCCTATATTTAAGCCAACCTAAAGCTATCATGTAGCTTCAGGGTGAATGACAAACACTGCTCTTCGTAATGGGTTGTTTGAAAATGACAATCATGAAAAAGCCTTGGAAATAGATGTTTATAAGCACAGTAACACCTTTTTCTGTTCTGAGAGTTACACAATGAGATACAGACCAGTAAACAAGTCACAGCACAGTAAATGAGTCAGTTATTTAATTTACCATAATCATGACTAGAGTATTACACAATGGAATACATATGGATAGGTCTATTTCACAGCCCATCCTTGGAAGAGTTCACCTAGTAACAAGACAGAACAAGGTTGTTGGAATGGGCTTCTGGAGAACAACTCCAGAGCTCACAAGAAAACATTATGACCACGGAGGCCCTTTCATCACAATGTCAACTCCCAGTGCCCATATCACTGCACTAGCATGCCCATACCAGGACTAAACAAAATGCCACCACCACACTGGAGGTGGATATTCAATATCTATAGCATGTATTACTAACAAACCTGGATAGGCTGGATATCAGGAGGAGGTTCTTTACTGAGAGGGTGGTTGCACACTGGAACAGGCTCCCCAGTGAAGTAGTCACTGCATCAAGACTGTCTGAATTTAAGAAGCGATTGGACTGTGCACTTAGTCACATGGTCTAAACTTTTGGGTAGACCTGTGTGGTGCCAGGAGTTGGACTCGATGATCCTTATGGGTCCCTTCCAACTCAGGATATTCTATGTTTCTATGTAACCTCACTTGGTCACAAATATATTCGTTCCAATAGGAAATCAACCTGACCAAAAGCCTGGCAGAACTTTTGCCCACAGAAGAAAGGAGCTGAAGACAGCATATGGCAGCCCCAAGCTCCGCAAGGGCAGGCCAGTCAAAGGTCCCTCCAACCTGTGTTGAACATGCCACAGGTGACTTATAATATTTAATTAGCTTGATGCAAGTAGTATAAGTCATAGTCTGTCTCAGTAGCAGTCACACCTCCAGACCACACTGCAAACATACTCTCCCCACTATACTTCTGCACTTCAGACCAGCAGCAGCTTGCAGCAGCCACAGGATAAGTGGATTTGCTTTGACTTCCTTTATTCCTCACGCCATACTCCCCCATCCCCAGGCTCAGGACATTTCCTTACTAAAGTCACATACAACACTACCCCTCACAGATTTCCTGGCCCAAAACACAGCTACAGATAACCCTCCCCATCTACCTATCAAGCTTCATGTGCACTATGCTGTTATACAAACTTTTTTGCACTCTTATGCTGCCAATTCACAAACCTCGTTCATCCATGTAACTTCTTCCCAAGGTGCTTGCGTTATGTTGCAGCACCATCTTCCCCACATCACTACCTTCTCTATCCCATGGCCAAATAATTGAGTACATTGAGGCCCCCCTCAAATGCAGTTCTACCCACTGCACATTTGCTGGTTCCAGAGCAACTGTGGTGCATCAGGAATAGCTCTGATGTCTCCAGTGGAAACTCACAATATGTTTCAGGATTTCAATTGCTTTCCAGTTTATAGAAGTGCTGAAAGGTAGATGCCTCTCCCAGAACTTTTGACCTTTACTGGCTTTTGTGGTTTTTCTTTTACTTCCTAAAATAGCAGCTTAGTATCTCATTGAACAGTCATATTCCTCTGCTTCCTCCTTTCAGTAGATGTTTCTGAACACTCTCTACTTAGAAACATACAATCATTAAGGTTGGAAAAGACTACCAAGATCTTCTGGTCCAACCACCACCCCAAACCAGACCAATATCACCCAATAAACCATGTCCCTAAGCACCACATCCAACCTTTCCTTGAACACCCCCAGGGACTTGACCACCTCCCTGGGCAACCCATTCCAATGCCTGACTACTCTTTCTGAGAAGAAATGGCTCCTTATTTCCAACCTAAAACTCCCCTAGCACAAATTGAGGCCATTCCCTCTAGTCCTATCAGTGGTTATCTGCAAGAAGAGGCCAACCCCCAGTTCCCCACACCTACCTTTCAGATAACTGTAGAGAGCAATAAGATCTCCCCTGAGTCTCCTCCCTCCAGACTAAACAACCCCAGTTCCCTCCACCACTCCTCATAAGACTTGTGTTTCAGACCCTTCACCTGCTTTGCTGACCTTCTCTGGACACATTCCATGGCCTCGATGTCCTTCTTGTACCGAGGGGCCCAAAAGTGAACACAGTACTTGAGGTGCAGCCTCACCAGAGCAGAGTACAGGGGGATGATCACTTCCCTAGACCTGCTGGCCACACTGCTTCTGATACAAGCCAGGATGCCCTTGGCCTTCTTGGCCACCTCGGCACACTGCCAGCTCACGTTCTGGCAAGCACCAACCAACACCCCTAGATCATTTTCCTCCACACAGCTTGCTAGCCACTCCACCCCAAGCCTGTAGCATTGTATGGGGTTATTGTGACCAAAGTGCAGGACCTGGCACTTAGCCATGTTGAACCTAATCCCATTGGCCTCTGCCCATTGATCCAACCCACCCAGGTCCCTCTGCAGGGCCTTCCTTACCCTTTGGAGATCAACACTTTCCCCCAACTTGGTGTCATCTGCAGGCTTACTGAGGGTGCACTCAACTCCCTCACCCAAATCATCAAAAGAAGTTAAGAGGTTGTGGTGGTTTTACTGTACTAGGCAGCTGAACACCACAACCACTCTCACTCCCCCTCCTCAGATGAGGAGGGGAAGAAGTAAAGGAAAGAACAACTCATGGGTTGAGATAAGGATAATTTAATTAAAGAGAAAAAATATTATTAAGGAAATATTATTAAACAATTCAACTAAAGGGAAAAGAGGGAAAGGGAATAACAAAGCAAGTAAAGGCTACGTGGAAGTGCAGAGGAAAAGAAATTACTCTCTACTTCCCACAAATGAGCGATGCTTGACCACGTCCTTGAAGCAGGGCCTCAACGCACGTAGCCGGTGTTCGGGAGGAGGACAGACGTTTTTGCAATGAGGGCCCACCCCATCCCTCTTCTTCCTTTTTCCACCTTTTATTGCTGAGTGGGACATCACATGGTATGGAATATCCCTTTGGTTGGTTTAGGTCAGCTGCCCTGGTGATGTTTCTTCCTCACTTTTTTGCCCACCCCCCAGGAGGGTTAGAGAGAGTCCTGATGCTGTGCCAGCACTTCTTAGCATCAGACACAACACCGGTGTGATACCACTGCTGTTCTAGCTACAAGTGCAGAACGCAGCACTGTATGGGCTGCTGCAGGGAAAGTTAACATCCCAGCCAAACCCAGTAGAGAAGTATTTACTGTTATTCAAGAAAGAAGGGGAAGATGGACCTCCAAACAGGCAGGGATTCACTCAAGTACATGCCCATGAATTGCATCTTCCCAATTATCCAATCTAACAATTCACTAGCTATTATTCCACACTGAGTTATCAGGGAGTAGCTGCTTTGAACTTACTGCCACCTTACTCCTTTCAGATTTACTCTCCACACTGGAAGTATTCTGTTTTCTGACAACACCAGTACCCTTCCCTGTATTGCCCCCTCCCCCCCACATATACAAAATCAAGATTACAATGCTCACATTTGCTCTACCAAACTCTACCATCTATCTTTCACTCATAACAACTTCAGGTTTGTCTTCCATATGGCCTCATATCCACAGGAAAAACTCCAGTCCTTCTGATCACCACTGTACCAACTCAGCCAGTTCTTCTCCTCTTTCCCCTTCAAATTTTCTACCTTCATCTGAAGAAGTTCCTAATAAAGCCGTGCATCATTTGCCACCAGACTCTTCCTTTCCTCACTACATCTCCAGTCCTTATCCCCAAGTACTATATATAGCCCTGAAAAAAAAAAAAAAAAAAAAATCTCCGTTGCTCACAAGTCTAGGTACCACAAGTACTTGCTATTGTGGGGAAAAAATTGATATGAAAACACATTTGCTCTTTCTGCAATACAAAATGTTTTAAAATTAAACAATTTGTCTACTGATTAGAATTAAGAAAATTTGACTATACCTTATAGTAAAGTTACAATATATTAACTTATCAGTGCATATTTAACCCTATGAATAAGTCTGTTTCAAACACTTGTACAAAATCAAATCAACAGTTTTGTTTTACTACTATCATGATGGAGCCTCCACCGCAAAACAACAGAACTAGCTTTTGCTTTGATAGTCTGACAAATACCATTCCATTAAACTGAGAAGTCAGCGCTTTCTGAAAAATATTATTTCCTTCAAGTATACCTTCTTTATGAAATTGAAATTGGGATGTAAAGGGGGGGGGGGGGGGATTGGAGAGAAGGGACCACGCATTTCATAACTTACTTTAGTTTCAAGAATAACAAGATAGTTAAGTTCACTTCATAGAATCACAGAATATCCTAAGTTGGAAGGGACCCACAAGAATCATCAAGTACAACTCCTGGGTCCCCAAAGGACCATCCAAAAAATCTGACCATGTGTCTGAGAGCACTGTCCAATGCTTCCTGAACTCTAACAGGCTCACTGCTGTGACCAGTTCCCTGAGGAGCCTGTTCCAGTGCCTGCCTGATCACCCTCTCAGTGAAGAACCTTCTCCCAATATCTAGCCTGAACCTCCCCCCGTCACAACTTCAAGACATTTCCTCAGGTCCTATTGCTGGTCACCAGAAACAAGATCAGCACCTGACCCTCTGTTCCCCCTCATGAGGAAGCTGTAGACCGTGATGAGGTCATCCCCTCAGTTTCCTCTTCTCCAGGCTGAACAATCCAAGTGACTTCAGCTGCTCCTCATCTGTCTTCCCCTCCAGACCCTTCACCAACTTCATAGCCCTGCTTTAGAGGCTAACAGTTTTATATCTTTTTTTATACTGTGGCATCCAAAGTTGTACACAGTACTTGAGGTGAGGCCACATCAACTCAGAGTAGAACAGGACAACCACTTCCCTTGACCAGCTAGCAATGCCATGCTTGATGCACCCCAGTATATGGTTGGCCCTCCTGGCCTCCAAGGCACACTGATGGCTCATGTTCAGCTTGCTGTCAACTAAAACCCCCAGATCCCTTTCTGTGGGGCTGCTCTCCAGCATCTCATCCCCCAGTCTGTACATATAACCAGAGTTGCCCTTTCCCAGATGCAGAATCCAGCACTTGTGTTTTCCTTCAGGTGTTTTTCAGTGACACACAAAATAATTTTCTCCATAATTTTACTAGGCACTGAAGTGAGACTGACAGGCCTGTAATTACCGGGGTCTTCTTTCTTGCCCTTCTTGAGAACTGGAACAACGTTTGCCAGCTTCCAGTCAACTCAGACCTCCCCAGATTCCCAAGACCATTGAAAAATAATTGAGAGATATCTCATGATGACATCAGCCAGTTCTCCAAGTACACTGGGATACATCCCATCAGGCCTCATGGACTTAGATGCACCCAGGTGGAGCAGCAAATCCTGCACAAGTTCGGGGTTAACTGGGAGTTTATCATTCCTGCAGTCACAGTCCTCCAACTCAGGGTGCCTGGGGTCACAGAGCCCATGACTGGTGTTGAAGACAGAGGTAAAAAAAAAATAAAAAAATTAATTAAATCTCTCTCCTTTTTTATGTCCCTAGTTGTTATGTGACTGCCTTCATCAAGTATCAAACCAATGTTTACTCTGGTCCTCCTTTTCCTGTTAACATACTTAACGCCTTTTTTTTTTTATTGTCCCCCCACACCGCCAGCCAGCTTCAGCTCTAATTGAGCCTCGGCCACACAAATTCTCTCCCCACAAAGAGCAGGAGGACCCCCGTAGTACTCCCATGTTGCCAGACCTTACTTCCAGCAGCCATACACTTTCTTTTTTCTGCCTAAGCTCTTGAAGATCTCTGCTTAGCCAGGCCAGCCTTCTGACTCTCCTGCTTAACTTCTGACATTTTGGAATTACCTGTTCCTGTGCTCTTAAGAGGCGGCACTTAAAAACCAACCAGTACTGATGGACCCCAATGCCTTCAAAAGCAGTTTCCCAGGGGACCTCACTAACAAGTTCCCTGAGCAGTCTGATGTCTGCTCTCCCCAAATCCAGGGATGAAGTTTTGATGGCAGTTTTCTTCTTATCACCAAACATTTTAAACTCAACTACTGCATGGTCCCTATGGCCAAGGCAGCCACCTATCACTTCACCTAACAGACCCTCCCTGTTTACAAGCAACAGGTCTAGGAGGGTACCTTTCCTATTGAGCTCTCTTAGTACACGTACCAAGAAGTTATCAAAGTGCTTCAGGAATACCCTGGACATCTTTCTCTCAGCTATGTGATATTCCCCATTGACACCTGGCAAGTTGAAGTCCCCCATAAGGACAAGGGCAGATGATCTAGAGGTATCTCTCAGTTCCTTAAAGAATAATTCATCAGTATCGTCATCCTGGCTAGGTAGTCTACAGTAGACTCCCACAAACTCCCCTTTATTTGTTTGTCCCTTAATCCTTACCCAGAGGATCTCAACCATATTATCACCAACTGCAAACTCTGTACAGACAAGTGCCTCCGTTAGAGTGCCACCCCCCCCCCCCCCGGGGGGGACTGGGCGTGTCCCTGCGGAAGAGCCTGTAACGGTCCATCATAACACACCAGTCACGTGCCAATCATGTCATAGCTCTGGGACTGGGCCTAGGCTTCTAGCTCCTCATTTCTCATGCTGCATGCATTTGTATAGAAACATTTCAGATGTGCTTCACTGAACTCAGCCCATTTTGGGGCAAACTGAAGGGTCTTGCTAGCATGCAGCCCCTCAATTTTTGGCATGCAGTCCTAAAGCTTATCACTGGCAGGCCCGGTTTTGTCCCTTTCCCCCTTCAAATCTAGTTTAAAGCCTTATCAATCAGCCCTGCTAACTCCTGTGCAAAAATCCTTCCTTCCCCCCCCCCAAGAAAGGTGCTTCTCATCAGTAGCCAGTAGGCCTGCTGTCATGTAGACCTTCCCACGATCAAGAAACACAAGATTACCTCAGTGGCACCAGCCTCAGAGCCACGTATTAATCTGCTGGCGCTGCCTCTTCCTTTCAGTATTGATCCCTGCTACTGGAAGGAAGGATGGAGAAAAACACTACCTGTGCATCTGATCCTTCAACAATTACCCTAAAGTCATAAAGTCCCTTTTGATCCCTCTTGGACTCCTCTTTCTCTTTGCTACCTCATTACTGCAAACATGAAAAAATAAAGGGTAATAATCAGAGGGACATAGCAGGTGAGTGACTTTGAGTGATATCTCTTATCCAGGCCCCAGGGAGACAGCAGACTTCCCTATGGGTTGGGTACGGACAGCAAATCGAGCCCTCCGTTCCCTTCAAAAGAGAGTCTCCTATGACAATAACTCTTCTTTTTTCTTCCCCCCCTTGGTGGAGGTTGTTGTGATGCAGGGTATAGGCTGACTTGCCCCAGGCAACTCCCCCAATGTGGATGGACCTTTGTCCACATCATTTGCCTGCCCATCAAGTTCCAGAGCCTATTCCTGTTGTGTAGGGGCACCTGGGAAGGTGAAGTAGGCAGCAGGCAGGTTCACCTGCTATACAAAGCATGAATCTTCTTCCACTCTCTCATCTCTTAGGTCCCTCCTTCTACCTGGTGGCAAGGGGGTAGGGGAACCTTAATGTCTTGTGTTATGTCTGGCTGAGCAGTGTGTCTCACGGATAGCAGATTACTGTCCCACCAATCTCCTTCTCTGGCTCTCTGATGCTCCTCAGCCTGCCCACCTCCTCCCAAAGCTCTGCCACCCGGGCAAAGCTGTTCTTCAACCTGGGCACACCTCCTACAGCTGTGCTTGCTACCACCATCCTGTAGTGGCATAAGAATAGGGCACACCCAGCAGCCTGACACTTGGGTGACAGCATGTTCCCCCCCAGAGCTCTGTCTGGGAGGCTGCATCAGTTGTGGTGGGTGCCAAGCTCCAATAGGTCATGGCCTTCTGCCAGATGGATACCATCACTCCCTGATCCATCTGCTACACCATACCCTTTTTTCCCCCACTCCAGTCACTCACACTCCCTAGGGGCTGCTTTTGTATGGGGTGGGGTGGTGGGGGTGCTCCTGGCTCCACCCAAGCCTCATCAGCCACCCTCGTGAGGGCTGCCAGCTCCTGGCAGCTAGCTCCCTCAGCTGCCTTGAAGTGCTTCAATGCAGGAAACCCCCTGCACATTACAATCCCCTGCTCCGATGCAGAACACATCTGTTCCAGAGCCAATCACTGCACCTCTTGGGTGCCTTCACTAATACCCACTGAAAGTAGATCACATAGAGGGAGCAGCCATTCAGACTATATTGTCTTTAAATATACCTCTTCAGGAATCTACTGAACTCTGTGACCTCTACCTTATCTCAGATATCACTTCCCAACTTCTCTTCCTAGCCTCTCATCTAAGAGAGTCAACCCAACATCTTACTTGGAAGAGAAGTAGTAAGTACATTAAGTATATCTTACTGTCCTGGTTTCAGTTAGGACAGAGTTATTTTTCCTCCTAGTAGCTGGTAGGGTGCTATGTTTTGGATTAGGATGAGAAGAGTGCTGATAACACGCCGATGTTTTAATTGCTGCAGAGCAATGCTTACACTAAGCCAAGGACTTTTCAGCTTCTCGCTCTGTCCTGCCAGCAGGCAGGCTGGGGGTGCAGCAAGAGCTGGGAGGGGACAGACCCAGGACAGCTGACCCAAACTGGCCAAAGGGGTATTCCATACCATCTGACGTCATGCTAAACAATATATAGGGGTGGCTAGCCGGGGTGGGGGGGCCGGCTGCTCGGGGTTGGGCTGGGCATCGGTCAGCAGGTGGTGAGCAATTGCATTGTGCATCACTTGTTTGTACATATTATTATTATTATTTTCTATCTTAATAAACTGTCTTTATCTCAACTCACAGGCTTCACTTTCCTGTTTCTCTCCCCCATCCCAGAGAGGGAGGGGGGAGGGTGAGTGAATGGCTGTGTGGTGTTTAGCTGCCAGCCGGGTTAAACCAGAACACTTACTCAATGAGCCAAACTCATTCCTCAACACATCTTCACACCTGCCACCAGCCACTTAAATTTATCTACATAACTACTTAGAAATCAAGCCTGTGAATTATTGTCAGTATATATATATAGCAATATAAAGCTCGATCACTGAACTTTCAGTAAAACTAAGCAGAATGTTGCTTCTAAAATTTTCAAGTAGCACCAATCAAGTTATTCTCAGCTTCTTCATTCCATTAGACAGCCAAGGCATCTATTATATCAAGTCCTATTTCTAGTCACTGTCTACCATTCATGCATTAGTAGCACATTCAGCTCAAGTCACCTCTTTTAGTTCATGCATTTAGATTTTACCAGGAAAGCTGCGTGACTGCTACGTCACATATAATGGCTTGCAAGAACAAAGAACTAAAAAAAGTTGCACATTGCCATCCTTCCGCTCTATAGGATGCAAAATCGAAGTTTCATACTTCTATGTAATACAGCTACACTAAATCCAGACAATATATTAGCATTGATATTTTTATCCCCAATTCACTAATTGTAGTCAGCTTGCAAGGTTTCAGTTGAAAACCTAAATCAGCAGAGAAACTGAGACTCATTCTGCATGTACATCAGTGGTACAGCCAATTTTCATAGTTGCCATTATCCATAACAGTATTTCTGAATAAAAGCATTCCAGGTTTCCCCTGTGTAGCTAATATATTAAACAATTCATTTAGACTGAGGTTTCCCTGTTCTTGAACTTTCAAGATAAGTGGACTCAGCAAAATCGTCTTGAAGAAGCACAAGTCATACTTAATATGGTCATCAAGGCCAGCTCCGTAAATACGCAAACAAGTTTTTTATTAAGACCATTTTTTCCAACCTCCCAAAGCAGTACATTGCATTCCATAAATAAGAGAAGGAAACTAAGTGCTTCATTGACAAAACTGCTGCTGTGTAATCAAGCAATCCATTGCTGTAAGGTTCTTCATGCAACTTCATTGACTAGCTCAGGTTTTCCAGAAGACTCAAGAAAGATGATCCATAGATTTTTTTTTGCTAATAAATTCTTAACAGATTTTAACTGCCATTATTTCACAGTCAAAACTACATGTAAACAACAAAAACAGCCACCATGCATATGAAACCCTAATACCACACTACATGCATTTATAATTTCTATAAGTGTACTATCAATCCCATCATTAATCACTGAATATTTATTGATGAACTTTAGGCTGGTCAAAATATCAAAGCTCAACGTATAAATTAAATACTAATAAAACCCACCAGCTGTTCTCGACAAGGGTAAACTAGAAGCTTACTTGACAGAGTTTGTTCTGCCACTATGCCTAAAACACAGCTGAACACAGGTATGCAAAGAGAAGACAAGCCACCAGTATAAAACAATAAAAAGTCAAACTTGAAGCATAAGGAAACAAGTCTAAAAGAACCAGTGCTGGTAAAGTCCTTTAACCAAAAACCTTCCTTTTAACAGAATATTAAAAGTACAAAAATAATTAGAATATACACAAACTTGATACTCTACTATATTACAGACTAAATTTGTCTCATGTTATAAGTTTATTCAGTTTTAACTGCCTCAATAGTCAAGTATTATTTCATTACTGAGTATAAATTAAACACTGTAGTCAGCTGCACAATTCCTGCACAGTATCTGCATTACTACTAGCTGTCAGGAGTACCCAGTTAGCAATTAAACTTGGCATGCGTACAAAGTGTCTCATTTCTTAGAAATCACATTTGATTTTCCCAGATTTTAAAAATATCATTTGAATTCAGTAAATTTTGAGCCAAAAAGATAAAATAAATACAATAAAGATACATTAAGGCCTACTTCTTTGAAATTTCTTCCTATTATGTCATTTCCCCCCCACTTATTTTTCCAGAAATTCCATAACATTAGATATCTGACACAAATTAACAATGAAAAGTGACCTATGTAAACAGGCAGGTTGTTAAATAAAGCAGGACAAAAGGTAAGTCACCTGAATTCATGTGCTAAAACTTCAGTAACTGAGCTTCTGATTTACCTGATCTGCTAGATTCACTAGCACGAATTTAAACTTACCAACAGGTTTTGCTGCATCCTTCCAATTAACATCAGACCTTCTCAGCCACTGCCTATGCATTTCCAAAGCAAGAATTCCCAGATATTTCAAGACTGTCAAACATACTCACTTGCAACAAGGAGTAGAGGATTTAAATCCTTTTTAAAGCATGTGATTATGCACATCATAATTACATTAAAATTAATACTTTAAATATGGATAAAGATGCCCCTCTTCCACATGGTTTTTCATTTTTCATAAAGTTTTATTAACGCATAGGTAAAACGCCTACACTGGGAGATGCTTCAATCTAAACTGAACTGCATCAAATCAGAAATAGTCTTTTATACAGCTATTAAGCTCCTACAGCAGGCCTTTTATCAGTTCTGACTTAACCACAATGTAATGCTCTTTACTTCACTTATTATTAGAGGGCTACACCCTTCTGGTCTTTTTAAACATTTGCAGGATTAAATCAGAAAAAGATAGTGATTTCCATGACGAGTTTTCTAGACATCCTGATCTTTTGACAAAAAAAATGGCCAACGCAACAAGGACTGGATGCATGGAGGGGGAAGGCACACAACCAACCACATTTTCAGCATGTTTAGAATGCATTTAACAGCTCCAGAAACAGTAGTCAACACTTCAGTTATACTTATGCATGTTTTCTTTCACATTGACCCTTGCCAACATTACTCAATCCCCTCCCCTTTAGAGGCTATACAAAGATACTTTTTCCTTTCACAACTACTCACTGAGGCCTATTCCACTGCCAAAACCAAGCAAAGCCCACGCTAGGTGTGTCTCCTAAAGAATAAGGAGATCTTCTATTTATCACCCCTTGGCTTTATTTTCCACAGTGAACTCCTGGCCTTAATGTAGACCAAGAAACCCTCCTCACGCGCACTACTGTCATTCCTCATCACTCGCAAACAGAATCAAGTGCAAGCAAAGGGGGGGAAAAAAAAAAAAAAAGCCCTACTTCCGGCTTTGCCAGACCTGAGGAACCACAGATGTGCTTCAGACCTCTGGAAAGGGAAAGATAAAATATGAAGATTATTATAAACTTAGATTTTTTTTTTCCTAAGTGATTGCCTCTGAGCTGAACTCACCCTAGACTGGAGGGAAGCACAGCAAGCCTAGGAACTGCAACAGAGCTTCCCTTCAAAAAAATAAGTAGCCATGCAGAGGAACACATTTGTAGACTGCGCGTGGACAGTGCCCGGCACGGCTCAGCACGAACAAAAGGCTCAGGACCGCCCAGGACGGAGGTACCGGCCTTGCCTGCCCCCTGCTTCGTCAACCGCTCCACTGTGGGGGTGGGTGCAAGAAAAAAAATAAGCAGCCTCTTTCGTCTGGCTTCCCCTTTCGAAGGGGAAACAAAAAAAAAAAAAAAAAAAAAAAAGTGTCCGGCCACCAGCTCCTCCACAGTGCATCACCAAAACCAAATCGGATCCCCCGTGGAAGTTCGATCACTCCCTCTCGAGGGGGATACACACACCCGTACCTGGGTCCGAGGCACGCCACCCAGGGGGGGGTGTATCCCCCTCGCGGAAGAGGATATTCACCTCCGTGGCCCTTTAAACAGGGGCAGGGAAGAGTTAACTGAAGGCGCTCATTAGCCAAGGAGGGCAGAAGAGCAGCGGCGAACAGCGGCGGGAGGGGAAAAAGGGATGAATATTGTTCTCTTCTAGCAGGAGGAAGAGCAGCCCTCGCTCCCCCCAGTTGTCATGCAGCACCTCATCCCAAAGCAACTATCCCCTTGTTCACCTCCCTCCTCCCCCACCTCACTGTCTGCCCGGAGCATGCCCGCGCTCCCCTCCTCCACTCGGATTTCATCCCCTTCCTCCGGCTCGCCGCTGCCCTAGAAGTGCCTTTGTTTGCGGCTCCTCCCCCCATCCCCGCCGCCGCCCCAGAAATCCGCTCCCGGGATCTCGCATTCGTTTTTATTTCTTTATTTTGGAACACGATGTATTTCCCCACCCCCATCCCTGTGTGCCGCCTTCTGCTGATTCATTTCCACCGACTGCCCCGGGGGGGAGGGGCCGCGGCGGAGTCATCTCCTTCCTATTGTGGTCTGGAGTACAGTGACGATCTGGATTGCCGGGGGTGGGCGCTGGGAGGGGACAAAACCAAACGGGATTACACAGCCTGGATTACCGGGAACGGGCACAGTGCAGTACGAGAGTTAAAGGGACAGGATTCTCTCTACTCTTTCGCAGGCTTGCTACCTGCTGGGTAGGAACGACGGCACCGGGCTGGAGTGGAAGGCCGCCGACGGGGCAGAGTGGCGGAAGGTAGTTTTATCTAGGAGAGAGGCGAAGGAGTTCTATGTTCTGGAGGCGAAGGGGAGGAGACTGGCGGAGGAAGTTGCACAGCCTAGGTTACAGGGTGGAAACGAAGGGGTTGCGCCGACCCGAGCGCTGGGGGCAGGGAGCAGCTTCGCCAGGAACAGGGCCGGCAGAAGGCCCTCGGCCGCCAGGGCCATGGCGAGTAGGCGGTTCCCGGGATAACAGGTGGGTGATACGCTGGTGGGACCCGCGGTGCGGCCGGCAGCGCCCTTGTCCGGGCGGCTGAGACAGTGGCCCAGCTCCGGAGCGCGGCCCCGGCCGGTGACTCACCGACTTGTAGGACGTTATCGACGCAGCCACCATCGAGCAGAGATATACCCTTGCGGAAGGGCAGGTGACTTTCGTCGGCGGCAGCGTCTGCAGCACCGCCGGGTGCAGTACTGACGGCAATCCCCCCAGGGGTGGTGGGGTCCTCAGCGCCGGTATTGAAGGAGGAGTACATGCAGATCTCCCTCTCGCTGCGGGGAAAGGACCAGTAGACGATCCTGCGCTGTACCGGCTCCGGGATCCGCTCGAACTGCTCCTCCACCCGCTGGAAGGGCCACTTCTCCGCCACCTTGCGAGCCGCGATGTCCAACAGGGATTCGGGACTCTGGGTTTTACCAAGCGGCAGCAATCCCAGGGCAACGGTGGTGGTAGCAGCAGCAGCTGCTGTTACGGAGGAGGAGGAGGAGGATCCGGCACAGAACGCCCCACTGCCAGGTCCGGCGCAGCCCACCCGCTGGCCTGGCCTACAGCTCGAACCATAGCCGGGTCTGCAGCAGAAACGCTTTGCGGGGAGAGGGAGCTGACCACGCTCCGCCATGATCGCACCGCTTCTAAACAGGCGACGGAAGTGACTATACCATATAAACGGCACCAGGAAGGCCGATAGCCCCGCCCCTCTGCCATATAAGGGTAAGGGACGGGCACTTTACCTCACTGGGGGGGG
>NW_023310642.1:550-5555 GCF_011077185.1 Oxyura jamaicensis | reverse complement strand
CCACTAATCCCCGGGCGCCATGGCAGATCCCCACCCAGTGACCCCCAGTCAGCCCTCAGTGGAACCCCACCAGTGATGCCTGGCAGGCCCTTGAGGACACCACCTGGTGACGCCTGGCAGTCCCCTGAGTGCTGCGGCTGACCCTTCCACATGAACCCCAGCAGAACATGCCTGGCAGGCCCCACTGATGCCGCCATGGATCCCACCAGGCAACAACTGGAGGACCGTGGCTGCCAAAACACGGTGGGGACCACACCAGGCAAACCTCGGCAGGCCCCTTGGTGCTGCGATGGACATCAGCAGGCAACCTTCAGCGGGCCCCCGGGCACCACAGCAGACCACCACCAGTGACCCCTGCCGGGGCCCCGTGTGCCGGGGCGTTCCCCATCCACTGACAACTGACAGGATCTTGGGCGTTGCAGCGGAACCCGCTCAGTGAGACCTGGCCGGACCCTGGGCGCAATGGTGGACCCTGCACAGCAAAACCCAGTGGGCCTGCTGCGGAAACCCGACAGCTACCCCTGGTGGGTCCCCAGGTGCAGTGGTGGACCCCCACTGGAGATGCCTGGGTGGGCCACTGGGGGCCCCCGGATGCTGTAGCGGACCCCCAATGGCAACGCTGCACAGGCCCCCTGGCAGACCCTTAGCAGTTTGGGCGCTGCAGCGGACCCATGCCGATGTGAGTTGGGTCACCGGGTTCAGCGACGGACTGCACCTGTCAACCGCTGACGGATCCCTGGTGGACCCCTGGTGGTCACACCTGGCAAGACCCCGAGCGCGGCGACAGACTCCTGCTGGAGACCACCAGGCAGGCCCCTGGATGCCCTAGCGGACCCCAGCCTGTGTCAGCCAGCTGGTCACTGGGCGCCGCGGCAAATCCCCGGCGGTGACCCGTCAGGCCCCCTGGCACCGTGGCAGTATCCTGATGGAGACCCCCGGCAGGCCCCTGTGCACCATGCCTGACCGCGCCTGTTGACCCCCAACAGATCCTTGGCGGACCCCCGGAGATCACCCACAATGGTCCTTCAGGCGCTATGGCAGACCCCTGCCAGTGATCCCCGGACGGCCACCGGGTGCCGTGGCAGACGGCCTCTGGCGACCCCAGGCCGGCCCCAGGGCACCATGGTGGACCCTTGCTGGTGACCCTTGGCCGTTCCCTGGGCACCGCAGCAGAACCCCCCCAGTGATCCCCAGCAGTCCCGCAGGCACATGGCAGACGCAGCCTGATGACCCCCCTTGGACCCTGCACCCGGGGAAGACTCCTCCTGGTGACCCCTGGCTGGCCCCCAGGTGTCGTGGTGGACCCCCCCACCAACAACACCCAGCGGGCCCCTGTGGTCCACCTCCGGTGACCCTCGGCAGACACCTGGCACCGTGGCGGACACTGCCCTGTGTTCCCTGGTAACCCCCAGTGGACCCTGGCCTATGACCTCCGGTGGGCTCCCCGGACCAGTGGCAGACTCCGGCCAGAGAATTCCATCGGGCCCATGGGACCAGCAGCAGAATCAGGCCAGAGACACCCGGCAGGCCCATGGATGCCATAGCGGAACCCCAAAAGTGGCCCCTGGGAGTCGCAGCTGACTGTGCCCATTGACCTCTGCCAGTGACAGCCGGTGGGCCCTCAGCAGACCATGTTGGCAATCCCACGCAGGCCACTGGGTTCAGCGATGGATCCCCAGCAGACCCCCAGCGGTCATCCCCAGTGAGACCCTAGGCATGTCAGCAGACCCCTGGTGGTCACCCCCTGGCAAAACCCTGGGTGCCGTGGTGGACCCCTGCTGCTGACCCCTGGTGGGCCCCCATAGGCCGTAGTGGATCACCGATGGCGACCCCCAGCGGGCCCCTGGAAGCCCTAGGGTTCCCTTGACGGCAACCCTCCACAGGCCCCCTGGCGCTGCAGCGGATCCATGCCGATCCCAGGGAGGCCACCAGATTCTGTGGCGGACCATGCCCTTTGACCCACAATGGATCCCTGGTGGATGCCCGGTGATCATGTCCCAGTGAGACCCTGGGTGCTGTGGCAGACTCCCACTGGGGACCACTGGGTGGGGCCCCGTTCACCATGGCTGCCTGCGCTCATTGTCGCCAGATGGGTCCCCAGTAGACACCCAGCAGTCACCCCTTGACAAGACCCCAGGTGCTATGGCGGACCACAGCAGGGAACCCTCGTTGGGCCCCCGTGTGCCACAGCGGACCAACACCGGCGACCCTCCACAGGCCCCCTGGCTTCGCGGATTACCCTCAGTGGTTTCGGTGTCACAGTAGAACCATGCCGATCCCCGGCGGGCCACTGCACACCATGTCAGACCCCCACTGGCCATCCCTGGCTGGCCCCTGGGCACGGAGGTGGAACCCAGCCAGAGACCCCTGGGTGGGCCGCTGCCCCAGTGGTTACTCCACCAAGCAAAACCCGCAGAGCCCCCTGGCATGGTGGCGGACTGCTACCGGAGACTTCTGGATGGTCCCCGAACGCTGCGGCGGATCGCATCCAGTGACCCCTGGTGGACCACTGCCAGGGACCCAGGTAGGTCCCCCAGGTGCCATGGCCAACCTTGCCTGTCGACCCCCAGCCCGGGGGGGCACACTGAACCTTCACCAGTAACCCCTGGCTGGCCCCTGGACACCTTGGCGGACCACACCAGGCGACCCTCGCCGGGCCAAGGGTCTCCAGCGGGATACTGCCACGGTGACCGAAAGGGGCTGCCGTTGGGGTTCCACCATAGCTGGGGACCAGCGGGCAGACACTGGCGGGGGTCCGCCGTGGCACCCGCTGGCCCACCGTAGGTCGCCAGCGGGGGTCCGCTATGGTATCCTGGGGCCCACCTGGTAGTTTCTGGTGGGAGTCTGCCTCTGTGCCCAGGATCTCACCAGGGGTTACCGCCGGCGGTCTGCCAGGGATCCGTCGGGTGTTGACAGACACGGTCTGCCATGGAACCTAGTGTTCTGCCTGGGATCAGCTTGGGTCTGCTGCGGTGCCCAAACCACCAAGGCTCTGCCTGCCAGAGGGTTGCTGGGCAGGGATCTGCCATGGCACCCAGAGATTGGCGGGCAGGGGTCTGCTGCATCTCTTGGGACCTCTCTGGGGTTCACCAGGGGCGTTCCACTGGGGTCCCGGTGCGGGTCTGCTTCAGTGCCTGGGAGCCTGCCAAGGGTCACCTGGTGTGGTCCACCGTGGCACCTGCGGGCTCACCAGGGGTCCCTGGACGGGGCCTGGTGGGGGCCCACTGGGGGTTGATGGGTGGGGTCGGCCTCAGAGCCTGGGGGATCTACTTGGGTCCCCAGTGGCAGCTCACCGGGTGTTGCCGGTTGTGGTCTGCCGGGGGTTGCTGGGTGCTGTTCTCTGCAGCGTCTGGGGACCGCCCTGGGGTCTCCGGCAGGAGTCCGCCACCGTGCCACAGGTCCCGGTGGGTTTTGCTTGGTGGGGTAAGCTGCTGCGGTGGAAGCCTGCCAATAGGTCTGCAATGGAGGTCCGCCTCAGCACTTGGGGGCCAGCTGGAGATGGCCATCAGGTTTCTGCTGGGGATCCGCCAGGGGTTGACGGGCGCGGTTGGCTGTGGCGCCCGGGGGCTGGATGGGGTCACGAGCAGAAGTCCACCACGGCACCTGGGTGCCTGCTGGGGATCGCCACCAGGGTCCGCTAGGGGACACAGGGCGGCATCCACCGCAGCACCAGGGGTCTGCTGAGGGTCACCGGTTAGGGTCCACCGGGGGCCCATTGGGTTTCTGTTATGGGGCCCAGGGGCCCTTGGGAGGTCTCCAGCCAGTGGTGGCCTGGGGGGATCTGCTGCAGAATCTGGTGGCCTGCTGGGGATCAGCGTGGGTCCGTTGCAGTGCGTAAACTGCCGAGGGTCTGCCACGGCACCTGGGGGCCTGCCAGGGGTCATCGGCGGGGGTCCGCCATGGCGCATGGGGTCTCACCAGGGTTTACCGCTGGGGTTCTGCCGGGGACCCGTTGGGTGTCAACTGACGTGGTTGGGTGTGGATCACGGGAGCCCGACTGGGATCTACAGTGGGATACTGCTGTGGTGCCTGGGGGCTTGACGGGGGTTGCTGGCGAGGTTCCAACACTGCACCTATGAGCCCACTGGGGATCGCCAGCGGGGTTCCTCTAGGGGTCGCTGGGCAGGGTCCTGTGCAGCACCCTGGATCCACTGGGGGTCACCGGTGGTATTCAACTGCAACTCCAAGGGGCTCGGCTGCTTACGCCTGGTGAGGTACACCGTGGAGCTGGGGGCCTGCCCGGGGTCGCTGGTGGGGGTCTGTTGCGTGGCACGGACGTTCACCAGGTTCACCGGCCAGAGTTGGCAGCTGCTCCACGGGGCCCACCAGAGGTCGTAGGCTGGTTTCTGCTGGGGGTCACTGGGCTGGCAGATCTACTCCCAGAAGTGGTCCCCAGAACTACAACCCACTTTTGAAGAGGAGTACATTTGGGAAGCAGTTCTGGAGACCAGCTCTGGGGACCAGATGTTGGAAGAAGAGCTGGAGACCAGGTGTGGGTAGCAGGTCTCAGGACCAGGTCTGGGAGAGCAGATCTGCTGAACAGGCCTGGTGACCAGTTCAAGTGACTGGATCTAAGAATCAGCTCTGGGGACCAGCCCTGGGGAACAGGTGTGGGGATCAATTCTGCGGACAATGTTTGAGAACAAGGTGTGGGCAGCAGGTCTGGGGAGCAGCTCTGGTCATCAGGACTTGGGAGAAGCTCTGGGGACCAGGTCTTTGGAACAGGTCTGGGGACGAGACCTGTGGATTAGGTGTGTGGACAAGATCTGGGGACCTGCAGGGTATCGCGGGTGGGGTTTCACCGCAGCACCTGGGGGCCAGCCGGGGATTGCAGCACCAGGTGGCCTGTGGAGAGTCTCCGGTGGGATTCTGCCGCTGTGACTGGGGTCTCACCGGGTGTGACCGCAGGGGTCCACCGGTGATCCATCACTGGTTGATGGGAGTGGTTAGCCTGTGGTGAGGAGAGGAGAGGAGAGGAGAGGAGAGGAGAGGAGAGGAGAGGAGA
>NW_023310642.1:0-450 GCF_011077185.1 Oxyura jamaicensis | reverse complement strand
GAGGAGAGGAGAGGAGAGGAGAGGAGAGGAGAGGAGAGGAGAGGAGAGGAGAGGAGAGGAGAGGAGAGGAGAGGAGAGGAGAGGAGAGGAGAGGAGAGGAGAGGAGAGGAGAGGAGAGGAGAGGAGAGGAGAGGAGAGGAGAGGAGAGGAGAGGAGAGGAGAGGAGAGGAGGAGCAGAGTGGAGCACAGTGGAGCAGAGAAGAGAAAAACAAAGCAAATTAAGGGAAGGCAAAGAGGCAAGGCCAAGCAAAGTAAAGGAAAATAGCACAAGGAAAATAAATATAACCAGGGAACACAAAGCAAACCAACAAAAGTGAAGCAGTTGGAGGCAAGGCAAAGTAGAGCAATGGTTGAAAAAGGAAAGCAGAGTGAAGAAGGAAAAGCAAACCAGTGCCAGCAGTATGAAGCAAAACAAAACAAAGCAAGGGCAGGGAAGGCAAAGCAGAGCGA
>NW_023310641.1:0-35414 GCF_011077185.1 Oxyura jamaicensis | reverse complement strand
TTCCCGTTTCTCTCCCCCATCCCAGAGAGGGAGGGGGGAGGGTGAGCGAACGGCTGTGTGGTGTTTAGCTGCCAGTCGGGTTAAACCACAACACCCATGCTACATGCATTGGTGTACAGGCACTTCAGGGAGTGAGCTGAGCACGCCAATTTCACCCTAGGGGGGTGGGAGGTCTCCCGGTCTTGGTCTTCATCACTGCTAGGGCGATGCCCTACCGGTGCAAGCCCAGCTACAACCCCATCCCCCTTCCTATCTAGTTTAAAGCTTTCCAAATGAGCCCTGCTAATTCCTGTCCCAGAACCCTTTTGCCCCTGTGAGATAAACCTTTCCCGTGTCATTTTAAGCCATTTGAACGAGGACCTTGCACAGATCAGGTGCAGTGAGGGCTCCTGGCAGGGAGAGGGATGGATCCAATCCCTATCCCCCCCCCCCCCCAGTAACGTGGCGCAGAGCCATTTGGTCAGAGCAGCAGCTCTGGCCCCTCCCCCAAGCAGGCAGGATCTGTGCTTGTGCTGCAGCAGCGCTGCCGTGCTGAGGGCAGAGCCAGGGGTGACAAGATTGCCTTTAAAATGCCCGCCAAGATTGTCATTTCCGCCATTTTAACAAGGACCTCGCAGGGATCAGCTGCAGCGAGGGCTCCTGACAGGGAGACAGACGGAGCCAACCCCTAACTCCCCCCAATTGACTTGTGGAAAACAGACTCCACAACCTGTAAGGTTGTAAAGTAGGTATGTTTATTCAGCACTGGGCAGCATGGGGAGTTGCCCCACCACAATCGTGCGCACCCACCATGGTAGTTCATCTTGTATTTATGCAGAAGGGGTTACACAATTAAGGAAACGCCTATACATATTCATAACCTCTTTATTACAATGAGTTCCGAGAAATCATTTCCATTATCTCCACCTTTAACTCCTCTCAACTGCACACACACAGTGCAACCGGGTGGTCGTGGGCCGAGGTCTTCAGGATGAAGGCTGTACGTCTTCCTCACTATGGACTCTTCACCTCAGCCGAAAAGCTTGTCTAAACTGGTTCTTGCTTAACAAGGAATGTGCTATCTTCCCGTTTAATTGCTTTTCATGACTATTCCTCTAATTAACTACATCCTCTATCTAAAGTCATCATGACCTCCTTGCTAACTAGTATTTACAATGTACATCTGGGCTATGGATATCCCTTACCTTCCAAGGCTATCCTGTCTCAGTCCTGCTATAGTTCTACAGTTAACCCTTTAGCATCTATTTCTTACTTCAATCCCCCCCTTTTCTATCTACTTTAGGAAATTCTTTTCCTCCATCCCTACTAACTTATTTTTATCCCCTGGTCCCTGAGAGAAATACTCTCAGTTTTCTACTTTCTGCCTCAACCTGTGTTTTTTCCATTTTTCATAGTACTGTGTGGCATCCTGGTGCGTAAAAAGAAAACACCTAAGTATGCACGGCTCCGTGCAGAATATTATTACAAATAGATGAGTATTTGAAATCCTTATCTGAATAAACTTCTTAGCTGCTCAGTTATTCCCAATCAATTAAACCAGCCATCCATCCAATCCCAAGTCTCTACCTGCAATTTGTTCACCCCTTCCTTCAAACGCCAGATGCTGGCATGAATTGATACTGAGTTGTCTGATAAATTCATACAACACATCCCCGCAAAGTCCCCACAGCCATGCCCCTCTGCCAATAACAGGAAGTCTATAGCAGCTCTGTTTTGCAGAGTTGCATGTCGTACAGAGTCTACATCTGTCAGTAGCCTACTCAAGGCACTAGAGGTTTCATTACTTTGTTTAGCAAACCAAGAGCCTAATTTATTCAGAGTGGCCAATGCAGAAACTCCTGGTGTAAAAATAGAAGCCAAAATTATCTCCATGCTACTCCAGAATTCTACATCATCCCTACAATCACTTTGGTAAGCATGGAGAAACTTTCACCATCTCCGAGGCCTATGGTACTTTGTAAAATTGTGGATCTGGGAAGTATTTGGCATTAATAGTGTGAGTCTTAATATAATCTATAGTAATATAGATATATAATCATAATCTAGAGGGGATGTCAGCAGTGGGCCAAGCTCCTACTGGAATCCTAACTAGGCAAGTAGAGAAAGGGTTCCCTGGTGTAGATAAAGAGAGGCACATAGTGTCCTGACCTGTCTTATTCGCCAGGGTCACCCATATATTGGTCTTGGGCTGAGGTGGGACCTCAACTGCACTTGCTTGAATGCATGTCAGTCCTATGAACGTTGCAATTGTAGCTGCAATCCCCCAGCAGGTTTTGACGTCCATCCTGATGTGAGGGCTTTCTTAACTTGAGAATGGTGAATCCAGGCAGGTTGCTCTTTAATTTTGATCATAGTAAAAGTTGTCAGGAGTATCTGGAATGGTCCTTCCCATTGTGGCTCTAGGGTCTTTTCTGTAAGAGACTTTATATACACATAATCCCCAGGTTGCATATCATGTACTGGACTATCCAAACCCCTACTTCAAGTCCCAGTCACGTGTTTCTCAGTTTTACTGAGTTGTTTGCCTAATGCCACCATGTAAGAGGTCATGATTTCATCCCCAACCTGTGTGGACATTCCTTTCTGTATTCTATAAGGTCGTCCATACAAGATCTCAAAAGGGCTTAGTCCTTCCTTTGCTCTTGACTTAGTTCATATGCGCAAGAGAGCCAAGGGAGGGGACTGAGGCCAGGTCAAGTTATTTTCTTGCCCCAATTTCATAATCTGCTGTTTAATTAAGTGGTTCATTTTTTCTACTTGGCCACTCGACTGAGGGAGATATGGGGTATGAAGTTGCCAGTCTATGCCCAAATGGCGGCTATTTTTTTGTACCACTTTTGAGATAAAATGCGGTCCTCTATCAGAATACATGGTTGCTGGAACCCCAAAATGCAGTATTATCTCTTGTAATAATATCCTAACTACCTCCCAAGCCTTGGCTGTCCTGGTGGGGAATGCCTCTGGCCAACCTGAAAAGGTATCAGTTAATACTAATAAATATTGATACCCCCATTTTCTTGGTAGTTCTGTAAAATCAATCTGCCATTGTTGCCCAGGACCATTACCTTTCCCAATTTGGACCATTTCTGGTCTGGGGCTACTCTTGGGATTAGTCTGAAGGCAAAGATCACACAGTTGAGTCACTTGTCTCACAATGGTGTATAAATTTCTAGCTACAATTTCTCTAATCAGGTGTTTATATAGGGCCTCTGCCCCCCAATGCCTCTTCCTATGTTCTTCCCTTATCAGGGGCCATGTTAAATAGGAGGGAATAATCAGTTTCCCTTGTGGGGTGTGAGCTCATCCTTCTTTATTATATGATCCTTCCGAATCTGTGATAAGCTTTTGATCTTCCTTAGTGTATTCTGGCTTATCTTCTAGAGAGATTTGTCTATCAGGGACCAAAGCCCCTTCTGTTCTTACCTTTACCTTGGCTACCTGTTTTGCCTCTCTGTCCGCCAGCTCATTTCCTCTTTCCAACTCTGAGTTCACTCTCTGGTGTGCCTTAATGTGCATAATCGCCACTTTCTCAGGGAGCTGGACTGCCTCCAATAGTTTCAGGATCTCCTCTGCATGCCTGATGTTCTTTCCTTGTGAGTTCAATAATCCTCTCTCTTTTCAGATTGCTCCATGTGCATGTACAACCCCAAAGGTATATCTCAAATTGGTATAGATATTCACAACTTTGCCTTGGGCCAATTCCAAAGCATGGGTCAGAGCAATTATTTCTGCCTTTTGTGTAGAGGAATTTATGGGCAAATGTCCTGAGTATCACTTCCCGACTAGTGCTGACGGCATATCCAGCATGCCTTTTACTGTTTAGGACATAGCTGCTTCCAACAGTGAACCAGTTCTCTGTATTCTCTATAGGACTGTCCTTCAGGTCCAAGCGGCTCAAATATGTTGCCTCAATGGTTTCCAGACAGTCATGATGCACTGATTCTCCTAGGTTTATGCTGAGGAAAGAGGCTGGATTGACAATGTTAGTGACTACTATCTCCGCATCATCCTGTTCTACCATTATAACCTTATATGTCAAGAACCTTTGTGGGGAAAGCCAGCATCCACCTTTTGCTTCTAATACTGCAGATACTGTATGGGACACCAACACATTAATTTTCTCGCCCAGGGTGAATTTTCAAGCTTCCTGGATTTTAGCACTACTGCCGCGACTTCTCGCAAACATCCAGGCCAACCTTTTGCAGTTGCATCCATTTGTTTGGAAAAGCAGGCAACTGCTTGTCCATACGGGCCGAGATCTTGTGCCAATATTCCTCAGGTAATTCCCTTCTTCTCATGGGGAAAAAAAGGAAAAACGGCTTACTCACATCTGAGAGTCCTAGGGCTGAGGCCGACATCAAGGCCTTTTTTAGCATCTCGAAGGCTTGTGTGGTTTCCTTATCCCATTTGAGGTGTTTTTGTTCAGTGTTTGTCAGTGCATGTAGGGGTCTAACAAGCAACCCATAGTTATAGATCCATAGTTGGCACCACCCAGTCATTCACAGGAATGTTCGTAACTCCTTTACTGCTTGTGGTCTCGGAGTTTGGCATATTGCTTCTTTCTGGGCCTGTCCTAAAGTCCTTTGTCCCGCACTGATTTCATAGCCCAGATAAATCACTTCACGCTGCATCACTTGGGCCTTCCTTTTGGATACCCAGTATCCCTGGAACCCCCAAAATTCAACAGACTCACCATCCAAGTCATACAAGCGTCCTTTGCCTTGGTAGCCATCAGGATATCGTCCACATATTGTAACAGCTTCCCTTCCCCAGGTGGGGATTCCCAGGACTCAAGATCCTTTGCGAGTTGATTACCAAATATGGTAGGGCTGTTTTTGAACCCCTGTGGTAATACCGTCCAAGTGAGCTGGGTTTTACGCCCACTTTTAGGATTTTCCCATTCAAATGCAGATATTTTCTGACTGGCTTTATGGAGAGAGAGGCAAAAGAAGGGATCCTTCAGATCTAAAACAGTAAACCAGGTTAGATCAGGTGTCAATACAGTCAGCAAGGTATATGGATTTGCCACTACCAGGTAAATGTCTTTAGTTATTTTATTTATAGCCTGGAGGTCCTGGACCACCCGGTATGACCCATGAGGTTTATGGACACATAATGTGGGAGTGTTAAAATTGGACTCACATTCCCTTTGTAACCCCAGTTGTAAAAATTTTTCTATTAACCATTGAATTCCTTCCCTATCTTCATTCCTCAGGGGATACTGTTTGATTCTTATCGGCTGTCATCCTTCCTTAAGTTTGACCTCAACAGGTGGAGCATTTTTTGTTTTCCCTGGTACATCGGTGGCCCATACCCCGGGATATACCTGGTTCATAATTTCTTCGCTGATTCTTCCTTCTGTAGGAACATGAGCTAAGGATAAACTCATTATTTGGATATACTGCTGGTCGTTTACCTCCAGAGTAATCTCTCCTTTTTCAAATTTAATTGTTGCACCCAATTGTTCCAATAAATCTCTCCCTAATAGTGCTTTCAGGGAGCTGGGCATGTACAGAAATCTGTGGATGCCCCATTGTTTTCCCAATTTATATCTCAGAGGTTCACAAAAATATGCCTTCTCACTTTGGCCAGTTGCCCCTTTTACCATTATATAATAATTTCCCAGGGTCATCAAGGCTTGGTTTAAGACTGAATACATTGACCCTGTGTCAACCAAAAATTCTACCTCCTCTTGCTCCTTCCGTAGCTTCATTATAACCAGTGGATCCGCTAGGGTGGATTCCCTAGGTCCCCGTTAGTCTTCCTTCACATGGGCCACTGTTCTTGCTTTCTGGTTGTTTCGTCCCTTCTCCTTGCCTTTCCATTTTTCTGGGCCTTCATTTTTCCAGTGGCCAAATCTTTTGCATATCGCACACTGGTTCCTGCCTAATCAAAACAGTCCTTGTCTAGATTTCCTCTCTAACAACCGCCACCACCCTCCTCTGTCCTTGTCTATAATCCTCTTCTCTATTACTGAACACTCTCCATACCTCATCTATCAATACTTCCAGGTCTCTGCTTTCTGTGGGATTCAGCCTCTGAAGCTTGTGCCTAATATCACTTGTAGACTGTCCCCAAAACAAAGAGACTAACTGTTGTATTCCTACCTCTGACCCAGGATCCAGCGGTGTGTTGCGGCGCATCACATCCCTTAGTCGATCTAAGAATTCTAATGGTGACTCGGAGGGGCCTTGTTTGATTGCATATAGTGCTGACCAATTTATGGTTTTGGGAATGGCCCTCTCCATTCCTTTTGAAATCCACCCCAATATGCCTGTAACCTCTCCATATCTGCGGATCTAATTGCATTACATTTTGGATCCTGAAGGGGAAAGTATTCCTTAACATCCCCTCCAGTAGCTGCATAATGATTCTCAGCCAAATCTCCTGCAGTTTTTAAAATTAATGACTTCTCTGTCTCAGTCATGTATTCTAATAATAACTGCACATCACTGCAATTGGGATTGTGCTGTTCTGAGCCATTGTAATTGTTACCACTCTACTGGGTCCCGCTGGGATGGAGTTAACTTTCCCTGAAGCAGCCCATACAGTGCTGTGCTCTGCACTTGTAGCTAGAGCAGCCCTGATATCACACCAATGTTTTGTCTATTGCTGAGCAGTTCTGGCACAGCATCAAGACTCCCTCCAACCCTGCCAGTAGGCTGGGGGTGGGCAAGAAGTGGGGAGGGGACATCATCAGGGCAGCTGACCTAAACCGACCAAAGGGATATGTCATACCACATGATGTCACACTCAGCAATAAAAGGTGGGAAATGGGAAGGAGGGGGGGGGTCTTGTTATGAAGATGTCTGTCCTCCCAAACACCCACTATGCATATTGAGACCCTGCTTCCCAGGATATGGCCAATCATCACTCATTCATGGGTAGTAGAGAATAATATTTTTTATCTTCTCTCTGTGCTTCCATGTGGCCTATGCTTGTTTTTTCTCTCTTTCTTTTCCCTTTAATTAAATTATCCTTATCTCAACATGTGAATGTTTTTTTTTGTTTGTTTCTTTGTTTGTATTTTTTTTTTCCTCTCTAGCATATTTTCTTCTCCCACACTTCTTCTGAGGAGGAGGACTGAGAGAGAAGTTGTGGAGTTGTGGAGTTTCGCTGCCCAGCAGGGTAAAGCCACTAGTCCTTTCTGGCACCCAACTTGGGGCTTGAAGCTTGAGATAACAATAGATTTGATCAGAGGGCTTTAGAGGAAACTTGCAATTATCATAATTAGTTAGCAGTTGCTAGTCACAGTGTTGTCTGGTTTCCTCTTAATATTTTTCTATGTGATTCTGTTTCATGTGATTCATGCCACGTTCTCACTTTTGCTATATATCAGATCTGAGAGCTAGCTAAAGCCTGTGTTGGTTTTGTTTTGTTTTTCAGTTTGCTGTGCTGTAAAGCACTGGCCTTGATCCTAATCTGGTATTTGGGCCCTGCATTGCTATCATCTCTGCCCTTTGGGAACTATCTCTTGGAAACTATTAATAACTACACTCTGTTTTCTCCTCTGGAAGTCAGTTTGTGGACGATATCAGGAATGGTACCGCCACCTTCTTTCCCTATGGGCTAATTACAGTAGCTTTTGAGTATTTAGAACGTCCATGGGTAACCAACATGCTCCTATTGCTAGGTGTCCAGAATGTTTTTTGTTTGTTTGTTTGTTTGTTTTTGTCCTAAGGTTAAACAGTTAGTTAAGAATACCATTCAGGTATCTGCCCAGAGACAGTGTGGTGGTGGGTGGCAAGGTGGGTGGGAGGATATGGGCAGGTACCTGCCACGGTTGTCTCCTCTGATGGTTTTGAACTTCACCCCCGAACAAATGCAGAATACTAAAAAACAGCTTGCTGCACTGTGCTGGGGCCTGGCCTGCGCCTATCAAATGGTAGTTAACACTATTCAGCACCTTCAAGGGGAAGAGGAGGTCTCTGAATCTGATGACCAGATAGCACACACAGTAGCTAAACCAGAGGGCCAACAATCAATGGTATCGATTTTCCCTATAGTCAAGATGAAAAAAATTGAAGCACAAGTCAACTCATTTAGTAAGGGAAAAAGCTCCTCCTAAGAGATTTCAGGAGGGAGAAGTAGAAGGGGCAGGAAGCTCTAAAGCAGAGCCATCAAAAAACATAAGGAAGAAGAGACAGAAATCATAAAAGAGTCAGAAACCACACGATCCCTAACCTTGAGTGAATTGTGAGATATATGAAGGGATTTCAGCTGTCACCCAGGTGAGCACACTCTCACCTGGTTGTTCAGATGCTAGAACACTGGGGCCAATAGACAGGAACTAGAAGGCAAGGAAGTCAAACATCTGGAATATCTCTCTAGGGAAAGGGTCATTGACAGAGAAATTGGTAGAGTCACAGGTTCTCAGCTTTTGGAGGCAACTCCTGTCAGGTGTGAAGGAAAAGTATCCCTGCATGGAAGATATTATATATCAACTAGGCAAGTGGATCACCATGGAGAAAGTTCTCCACCACCTGAGGGAAGTAGCTGTGCTGGAGATGGTTTACAGTGATTTGGACAATGACCAGACACCCAAAGAACCCGATGAAGTACAGTGCACGAAATCCATGTGGTGGAAGATTGTGCACCATCATTGCAGGCCAGCACGCTGGCAGCAATGAATTGGAAAGATGGGATGGGACCATGGGGTGAATGTTATGTCCAGCCACTTTCAGCGATATGAAGAAAATCTCTCTGCCTCACTACAGGCCTGCATCTTGGCTATGGGGAAACTGTCCCAATAGGTCCACCACCTTGAAGACCATACATCTTCCTCCTCACCCAGATGGACCAGTATCTTGGCCATTAAGAGTCAGAATTTTCCTGCTTGAGGGAGAGAGTATTATGGACACACAGCACATGGCACCCTGTGGTTTTATCTGCATGACCACAGGGAAGATATGAGGAAGTGGGATGGCAAACCTACCTCAACCCTAGCAGCTTGGGTAGGTGAACTGTAAGGAAAAGGAGGGGTCTGAGAAGGCAAAAGGGGGTCTCCTAGGAAAATAACTGCTCCAGTTTCTGTTGGGCAGTCCCACAAAGGTAGTAGAAGAGCTGATGTTACTCTGGACCCAGATGAAGGGACCTCTGCTTCACATTTGCAAGAATTAAGTGACAGATACTCCAAGCAGGACTAGAGGGCTAGAGGACTAGATTGCCTCTGGCCAAGCAGAGGAAAGGGACAACCAGATTTACTGGACTGTGTGGATCTGATGGCTGAAACCACAGGAGTACAGTGCTCTAGTGGACACCAGCATGCAGTGTACCCTAATACCATCAGGCTACCAAGGGGCAGAACCCATCTGTATTTCTGGAGTAACAAGGGGATCCCAATAGCTAACTGTATTGGAGGCTGAACTGAGCCTAACTGGGAATGAGTGGGAAAAGCATCCCATTGTGACTGGTCCAGGTGCTCTGTGCATGCTTGGCATGCACAGAGAGGGTACTTCACGAGAGGGTACTTCAAGGACCCAAAAGGGCACCGGTAGGCTTTTCGCATAGCTGCCTTAGAGACAGAGGAAATTAAACATATGTCTACCTTGCCCAGTCTCTTTGAAGACCCTTCTGTTGTGAGGTTGCTGAGGGTTGAAGAACAGCAGGAGATGATCGCTACTACACCGGTGCACTAGCAGCAATATCGCACCTGATTCCCATCCATGAGTTGGTTCATCATCTGGAGAGCCAAGGAGTGATCAGCAACACTCACTCACCCTTCAATAGTCCCATATGGCCAGTGTGAAAGTCTAATGGTGAGTGGAGACTAACAGTGGACTATTGTGGCCTGAGTGAAGTCATGCCACCGCTGAGTGCTGCAGTGCCAGACATGCTAGAACTTCAGTACCAACTGGAATCAAATGCATCCAAGTGGTATGCCATAATTGATATCACTAATGCATTTTTCTCCATCCCTTTGGCGGCAGCATGCAGGCCACAGTTTCTTTTCATGTGGAGGGGCATCCAATACACCTGGATGGACTGTCCCATGGAAACACAGCCCTACTGTTTGCCATGGACTGATCCAGACTGCACTGAAACAGGGGGAAGCTCCTGGACACCTGCAGTACATTGCATGACATCATTGTGTGGGGCAAAACAGCAGAAGAATTTTTGAGAAAGGGAAGAAAATAATCCAAATTCTCCTGAAAGTTGGTTTTCATAGAATATCCCAAGTTGGGATGGACCCATAAGGATCATCGAGTCCAGCTCCTGGCACCACACAGGTCTACACAAAAATTCAGACCATATGACTAGGAGCACAGTCCAAATGCTTCTTAAACTTCGACAGCCTTGGTGCCATGACTACATCCCTGTGGAGCCTGTTCCAGTGTGTGACAACCCTCTCAGTGAAGAATCGAGAGGAACGGCTGAAGTCACTTGGATTGTTCACCCTGAAGAAGAGGAGACTGAGGGGAGATCTCATTGCAATCTACAGCTTCCTCATGAGGGGGAGTGGAGAGGCAGGTGCTGATCTCCTCTCTGGTGACCAGCGATAGGACCTGAGGGAATGGCTTGAAGCTGCGACAGAGGAGGTTCAGGCTGGATATCAGGAAAAGGTTTTTCACAAAGAGAGTGAACTCTGGACAGACTCTGGAACAGGATCCCCAGGGAAGTGGTCACGGCACCGAGCCTGCCAGAGTTCAAGAAGTATTTGGACTGTGCTCTCAGATACATGATCTGATTTATTTATTTATTTATTTATTTATTTATTTATTTTTGGGGTGGTCCTTTGGGGACCCAGAAGTTGGACTCGATGATCCTTGTGGGTTCCTTCCAACTTGGCTATTCTATGATTCTATGGAATTCACAATGATATGAATAGGAATGACTGCTTACATTTCTTCCAAGTATCCAAGCCAAGGGTGGTGAAGCACTAATTGAACATGAATCAGGATTATTACTGTGAAAAAAAAGGAAGTCTGCATAACATATAAAAATGCATATATCCTTTGCTGGAAATGTGAAATGTTTCTTCATGTTCTACACTGATAAGACTTCAATAAAAGCATTACAGACATGCTCTGGGGACAAGGAACAGGAGTGTTGAAAGGTCTAGAAAATCTGAAAGCTTTAAGAAAAGCATTGAAAAACTGGATTTGTTTAGAAAGCATAAGCTGGTAGGTAGATAGGTAGAAGTGATAACAGTTCTTGAATATGTAAAAGGTTTCTGCAAAGAAAAATTATGTCAGCATGTCAGTGTCCTTGAAGAAGCCAGTTTAATTAAATGGTGAAAACACTACAGTTTTAAGCTTCATACTCAATTGAGACATTGCACGTCTCAATTGCTTTTCTTTATACATTCCTTCTGAATTTAATAATGAATCAAGAATAAACAAATACATATTTTAACCCTTACATCAAAGGCGCTTGATTTAAATCAAGTCTATTGCAAAGTTATGAAAAGTCCTCATGACTTCTGCTTGTAGATCTGTGTCAGATGAGTTAATGCTCTCATGCTAACATTTGGAATTCATGTCTATATAACTGACACCTATAAAAAGATTCCCATTGCCTTGAGTAGTTTTCTATCAAACTCATGAGAGAATCTCCTCCAGAGCAAATCTGTAAATGATGCTGAACTTCTCTGGGCAACCTGTTCCAGTGCCTTGCTACCATCTGAGTAAAGAATTTCTTCCTTATATCTAATCTAAATCTACCCTTTTTTAGTTTAAAGCCATTACTCCTTGTCCTATCACTACACCCCCTGACAAAGAGTCCCTCCCCAGCTTTCCTGTAGGCTCCCTTTAGATACTGGAATACTGCTATAAGGGCTCCCCGGAGCCTTCTCTTCTCCAGGCTGGACAACCACAACTCCCTCAGCCCATCTTCATAGGAGAGGTGCTCCAGTCCTTTGATACTTACCAAACTAGATCCCTGTTACCCAAGAAGCAATAGATAGAGAATATTACATTTATTTGAAAGAAAAATATTCATTAAAATTTCTCCTTCTCCCCAACCCCCCAAATACTGCAGAGTTTAAATATACAAAATTACGACTGAAAATTATGTAACATTTTTCATCTTCCAAACACATAAAACACACCCAGTGAGAAAAAATCTAGGATCACTGGTCATGAGATCAAACTGATAATAGTTCTGAAGAATTCAGCTACATTTGGCTGCAGTTAAATACCATAACTAGGTACAATCAAGCTAGTTACAGTGGCATATAATGTTAATCTAATAACATTTCTTCTCATGACTTCCTTTCAGCTGCCTGACTGGAGATGCCTGACGCATTAGACCGTGACCGAACTTTATCAGAAAAAAATACTATATTTTCATTAATTATATGAATACTTCTGTTGCTTTAACTCAGGTATTGCAGTGAAGAGCAGTATATCACTATTATTCACATGCAAAACAGTTAAAATTGGTTAATTCAGTGTAAGTTTAATATTTAAATGCTGTTCTCCTTCAGCTGCACTCAGAAATTTTGTAAGTGTAATAGTCTATTGAATTAGTCCAATATGGTGTTATTGTTAGAAGGATAATATGACAAACTATAACTCAGTTTAATCCATGTTAACATAAAATAATTAATAAAGCTGCATGTTGTGCCAGTATCAGATTTTCTTTTTGTTGTTACTGGTGTTGTTAGAGATGGACCCAGCCTAGTTTTACTGGAGACACAATTCAGGTTACAGCTATTAATTTCTGCAGAAAGAATTGACTAAATTCTTCTTGTCACTTTTTGGCATTGGAAAGACCTAAAACCATGTCACTCGCACAAAAAGAAGGAGTTGTAGCAGCATTCACAACACATTCTCTAATAGCTTGTCATCCAAATAACTTAAGGCATTCCACTTAACTGTGCTTGATTTTGAGCACAAATACTTTAGGGGATGACCCATGGGAGAAAAATATTAAAGACCATATCTCTGTATTAATGCTCTTGCAGAAAATCAAGAAAGCAACATTGGCTTTTCTTTGCTGTGAAAATGAGCAACATTATAAGAGTAACAAAAATTAACATTCACATTTTAAAGAAAATGTACAGCATTGAAGAAGCTTTCAGGGTGGAATGTAGCTGTATTACCTAAGCATTCCCTAGGCTTCCAACCTTAGATGCTATTGCACTAGGGGAACCTGGTGTGGTGACTCTAAGGAACAATATGGAGTGTAGAACTGAGTGTTTTTATAAACGATTTGGATGCAGAACTAGAAGGTGTTTTGAGCAAATTTGCTGACGATACTAAACTTGGAGGAGTTGTGGACTCGGATGAGGGTGGAAAGGCCTCGCAGAGAGATCTGGACAGATCAGAGAGCTGGGCAATCACCAACCGCGTGAAGTTTAACAAGAGCAAGTGCTGGGTCCTGCACCTGGGAAGGGTCAACCCTGGCTATACATACAGACTGGGCGACGAGATGCTGGAGAGCAGCCCAGCAGAGAGGGATCTGGGGGGTTGTGGTTGACAGCAAGTTGAATATGAACCGTATCCTGGGGTGCATCAAGCACGGCATTGCTAGTCGGTCGAGGGAAGTGACTGTCCCACTCTACTCTGCACTGGTGTGGCCTCACCTCGAGTACTGTGTACAATTTCTGGCACCACAGTACAAAAAGGACATGAAACTGTTGGAGAGTGTCCAGAGAAGGGCTACGAAGATGGTGAAGGGCCTAGAGGGGAAGATGTATGAGGAGTGGCTGAGGTCACTTGGCCTGTTCAGCCTGGAGAAGAGGAGGCTGAGGGGAGACCTCGTCGCGGTCTACAGCTTCCTCACGAGCGGGGAGTGGAGGGGAAGGCACCAATCTATTCTTAGTCACCAGTGATAGGACCCGTGGGAATGGTGTCAAGCTGAGGAAGGGGAGTTTTAGACTAGACATCAGGAAGAGGTTCTTCACTGAGAGGGTTGTCGCACACTGGAACAGGCTCCCCAGGGAAGTAGTCACGGCACCAAGCCTGTTTGAGTTTAAGAACAATTTGGACTGTGCACTTAGTCACATGGTCTGAATTTTTGGGTAGACCTGTGTGGTGCCAGGAGTTGGACTCGATGATCCTTATGGATCCCTTCGAACTCGAGATATTCTATGATTCTGTGTTTCAGTGATTGCTTGTGTTCTGTTCATAGTTTTTATTTCTGGTGCATGTGAGAAATCCATTATCGGTTACAGAAATATGGGTGATGAGGTTCAAAGTGTGGGAACCATTTTAATAAATGTTTTTTTAAAAAAATAAAATAAAATTAATTTTAATTAATGGTTTAAACTGTGGGGGAGAGTGAGTGAACAAATGTGTGGTGCTTAGCAGCCTGCTGGGTTAAACCACAACAGCACACTGTCCTACACTCCCAAAAACAAACTTTAAATTACTCTCTAATAAAACCAAACATTTTTTAAAGCAACTCACTATGTAAAATATCTCCTGCTGATAAATTTAAATTTAGTTAAAATTTAAGAGCAGTGCAGTGACATGACTAAAAAGACAGTTGAGCACAAATAATCATACCTATTTGAGCTTAGATTCAAACCCCAAATGCCCAAGCCAATGCAAAGGCTTTCCTCAGTTCTGAAGTAGATATATCTCCAAACTAAAGAAGAATGACTTACATCTAGTCCAGTAGTTTTGATCAAAATTTTTCTAGCTTCTAAACACCTAAGCAGTCTAGTCTTCTGATTGTTTTTTTTTTCCTAGCAAACATTCTGAATAAGGTTTTTCATTACTTGGAAAACAAGCACAAATTCTGCTCACTTCTTACCACACAGATGATGTAGAAGAGGATGGCCCCAGAGGAGCCAATGAGTGCATCAACAATGGTCAGCAAGTTGTTGTTCAGTAGGAAGCCCTCAGCACACAAGGCCCATCCAGAACAGTACTGTTAAGAGCAGTAATAACTACAGGCATGTCAGCACCTCCAATTGCTGCTATTCAAGTGACACCCTGGAAAAAGAAAAACTATATATATACTTCCAGTATAAGCTATGACTAAGGAGAACATGTAGAAAGGACAGTCTGCCTGCAGCATTAAAAAAAAATAAATATGAAGTTACTTAATGACAAATCCAAGTATTTTCAATGTAGGAGGCATCAAGCTGTGGCCTGAGGACAGGAAGGCACTCCACCGTCCTCATCTGTGTTTATTCACATATTTTTATTCACAAAAATATCCCACCAGTTCCATGGATTTTTAAGGATGAACTTCCCAGAAGTCTTTTAAAGTATCAGTTTGTCATATAAAAAGCTCCATTAAGTCATAGCTGCAAAAAGTAATTATATACAATATCTCTTCTTCAGAACAGTTCCATTTTACAGCTAGATTTAGGAAAGTCAGTTGTTACATGCTACTGAAAGTTAACATACAGTCACTATGATGATGGTGACTCAGGATGGTAAAAATATAATCATTAAGAGGAGACTTGCAAAGCTGAAGAACAAACTGCTTGTTTAACTCGATACCTCTCTTAGAGAGTATCCCAGCGAGCAATGATGCTGCAGCCTCCACTTCCATGGCTGCGCTTCCTCTGAGAGGTAGGGAGCGACCCTGACCAGTGTCTGCCAAGCAGCACCCTCTCAGCCGTTTATTTTCCCAATCCCCTCCTCTAGCTGCTTACCGCAGTCTCGGAGAACTCAGTCGAGCTGGACTGTCTGGCGAGAAACCATCCTCTGCTACCAGATGTTGGAAAGGGAGACGGAGTAACGATGCAACCTCGATGCGAGTATAATCATCCTCCTCTATTGCATGTTCTAACAGAGTATATATAGGCAACTAACTACAGCACGCGCCGACAACAACTTATCATTGGTCTAGCTTCTCCGTGCACTTGTCTCTAGCTTGTTTCCTCATTATCTCTAATTCAAGGATGTGGGAAACAGCGCAAAGCCACCTGCGAATTCCTTTCCCACATTTTACCTTCTATAATCCCCCCCCCAACTTACCATTATGTCTGAGAGAGCTGACACAGAACCCAGACAAGTAATTCCTGTAGTGTAACTAGGATCAGTCATTTATGGAACCATTCTGCCAATGGTTGCAGCCAGCAACCCTGCATTCAATGCATGTCGACTAGGCAAGAGCAGTGGTGCAGAATTCAGGATATCTGCAATCAAATGTATATTCAGAGATTGGCACATGGATGTAGGACAGCCTCTGAGAAGACTAAAAAAAGGGAGGGGGGCAGGGAGAGAAAAGATAGAACAATTTAGTTGAAACTGAGACCTTGTGCTGACTCAGTATTGCAGCACAATTGGGCTTATTCTAGATTCTCAAATATTCCTGTTTAGACTCACTTTATTTCCTTATCTTTCTTTAGTGATTCAGAATAATCTATCTAAATATCTCTTTTCCCACCAAAAAGCCTTTATTTTGTATATTTTGTAGGGGTTTTGTTTTGTTTTGTTTGTTTTTGATTTCTCAACTTACATTCTGGCCCCAAGCCTTTTCATGCTGTGCATGAAGCTCTGTAATAGGAAGCTCCTAGCTAGAACTTCTTAGTACATGCATTAGTCTCTCAAAAGCTGCATGTTTACAAAAGCGTGACTAAACAGATAAACCCCAAACATAAAATACTCCTGCATTCAAATGCTTTAATTTCACTAGTACACTCAGTCACATAGACTTCCCGCAGCTTCCCATGTTGTCAGAGACTCAACAGGAAAAGAGGTTTGGCTATTTGTGTGATTCAATTTAAGAAGACAAACATATCCTAGTTTGTTGTTGGTGTTGTTGTTTGTTTGTTTGTTTTTTAATAACACAGCAAAGAGTAAAAATAATGCAAGCTTATCCATTACTTTTGGTTTATGTAATTAATTACCAAGTATATCATTTACAATTTACCTGAATTCAAGAGAAAGAATGAACTGATAGTCTCAGGACTTGTAGGTGTGACTTACTACCTCTAGTTCAAGCTTATTATCATGGTGCTGATACGAAAATGGAAGAGGAGGGAAAAAAAAGGAGTGCACCCTCAGCAAGTTTGCTGATGACACAGAGCTGGAAGGAGTGGCTAATACCTCAGGGGGCTGTGCTGCCATTCAGAGGGACCTGGACAGGCTGGAGGATTGGGCCAAGAGGAACCTCATGAAGTTCAACAAGGGCAAGTGAAGGGTCCTGCACCTAGGGAGGAATAACCCCAAGCACCAGTACAGGCTGGGGGCTGACCTACTGGAGAGCAGCTCTGCAGAGAGGGACCTGGTAGTCCTGGTGGACAGCAGGCTGACCATGAGTCAGCAATCTGCACTTGTGGCCAAGAAGGCCAACAGTATCCTGGGCTGCATTTGGAAGAATGTTGCCAGCAGGTCAAGGGAGGTGATCCTGCCCTTCTACTCATCCCTGGTGAGGCCACACCTGGAGTATTGTGTCCAGTTCTGGGCTCCCCAGTACAAGAGGGACATAGAACTACTGGAGCGAGTTCAGAGGAGGGATACTAAGATGATTAGAGTTCTGGAGCACCTGTCGTATGGCTGAAAGAACTGGGCCTGTTTAGCCTGGGAAAGAGAAGACTAAGGGGAGACCTCATTAATGTATATAAATATCTGAGTGAAGGGTGTCAAGAGAATGGAGCCGGTCTCTTTTCAGTTGTGTCCAGAGACAGGACGAAAGGCAATGGGCACAGACTGAAGCACAGGAAATTCCCTCTGAATATGAGAGGGCACTTCTTTACTGTGAGGGTGACAGAGCACTGGAACAGGTTGCCCAGAGAGGTTGTGGAGTCTCCTTCTCTGGAGATATTCAAAACCTGTCTGGATGCCATCCTGCACAACGTGCTCTAGGTGATCCTGCTTGGCAGGGGAGGTTGGGCTAGTTGATCTTCAGAGGTCCCTTCCAACCTTGCCCATTCTGTGAAGTCCTACAAAACAACACCAAACTGTGTAGTTAGAAATTGTTATATCACAGTTCAGTGTGTAATGAACACATGCAAACATATACCTGCTCCTGCTTGGGAGAAGAGACCAATCCCCACCTCACTACAGCCTCCTTTAAAGTAATTGTAGAGTGCGATAAAGTGTATGTGCACAAAATATGTGTATTTTGTGCAATAAAGACATCATACAAATTAGGGAAACAAAGCATATTATGTTCCAAGAAGCTTCATTAAATATTGAAAAATTCACCGTTTTCTCTGAAGAAAGCACAGTTTGAAAAAAGGAACTTGGTAGCATTCAGTCAGCAACTGAACTGACGTATGAACTTGGGCGAGTTCATCTAGCTCTGCATACCCAGATTTCCTAACATAGGAAATGTTAGGAACATTGTTAGGAAATACTAAACCTGCGTCAATCCAGCTTTCCTCATCAGTTCAGAAGCAAGTTTTTCTTTAGTACAGCTCCAAAAGTAAATCGTTCTGTTTGTTATAGGAATAGTTTCAGAATTTGCTCACATTGCCCGTGAATTCCTGGTTTCAAAGAGTATAAACAAACTTAAATGAACTGAGCTGCATGTAGCATGTCTAGATAACTAAAAAATACAGTGGATATAAAATAATGTATTACAAGCACTCAGGATAAAACTATGCTTGGATTCACTTTTTTCCCCCCCAAAGATAGAAGGCAATACACATTGATTTTACTTACTATTAAAACAAATGCAAACAAAGGCCTACCACAAAAGATGCTATAGGTACAATATCTGTACATGCCTCTGTGCCAAAATCTCATCCCATCCAGATGTCATACCTCCTTTAACTGTTGCTCCAAGTTGAATTTTTAGAAAGATTTAAACTAAAGACTGGTTTCTAGTCACTTTAATATTAAAAGTGTAATTTAGGAAGACTGTCCAATAAATAACCAAGCACATACAGCTCTTGAGAGGAAAAAAGGAAAAAGCTTTTAAAATTAGCAGATTCAGCATTTGGGGTATGATTGCAAGCTTAAAGTTAATCAACTTCAGTTTGGCATTGTGGGAATATGTAGCTGATTAAAGACCATGGCTAATTTGCTATTTACTCTTCAACATAATAAGCAGTGAAGACACATACCATGATGTGTACAGTGGACTGAATGACACAGTTACCTTCTTATCTGTTCAACACTATAGCTGCCATTGAGAGCAGCTGCATAGCCACCTACAAATTCACCACCAGGAAGTTTGTACAAGTAGTTGTACTCAAGAGGATCTATGGGATGTTTGAGCATATCCAGCATTCTCTGTGTAACTAGAAACCCACCTGGCCATAAAAGAAAGCAACAGTTTTACAAAAATAAAATCTGAAACTAAGCATGTGCCAAGCTATGAGAGAGATATTTGCTTAAACCATATTACCACACAAAGCTAATAACTGGCAGTGATAAAGCTTTCAGAAAGCTAGTAAGCTGGAAGATCACCAGGAAACACAGGTGTAATCAGGGTGAGATGATTACACCTGGGAGTGATTACACCTGGAGCTGGGACTTCTGAAGATCAAGCAAGTAGGATTTTCTTCTATGTCACTGGTATATTTTCAAGTAGAAAAAGGAATACAAGGTCAAATGCAGTACCATCTGGGCATATACAGGAAAAGATATTTCATATAGTCATCACAAAAAGAATACTGTAAAAGAGAAATGCACATTTAAATGCTTCCTTAAAAAAATCAAAAGGTTACACCACAGGGTGTGCAAGCTAGGTACACTACCTAACATGATTTTTTAAAATTTGATCTTATTCCCAGAATATTTCTCAAGGCTATCCACTTACAGAGCTAAATAAATAAAAGAATTACACAAGTGCTTTAAGTTGTCCTCAGAGGAAAAACCAAAACCAAAACCAACCCCTAACATTCATACCTGCAATATTGACTGAAGAGATAAAGGCTGAAAGCACTGCTAGACTTTGAGGAACATTTTCAGAGAGATAATTTCCTCCTATCAATACCAGCCCACCAACTGCAGTTAAAAGAGAAAAAAAAAAAAAAAAGTATCACTGAACCTTCAAAGGTTGTATACCTATAGAAAGCTTCCTTTCAGCTGTCAGATACCAGTCAAGTGAAAATTTGACCCCTACTCTACACATTAGTATTTAAACAAAGAATGCCATGATCTTTTTCATTAATATAAACATGTTTCAAAAGAAAAGAATTAATATATGAATCTAGTTTTGAGGTACAGTGCATAAAGCACAGAGTCTGAGTACTGATTCAAAAAAGAAATTGCTTTTAGTAGTCAAAATAGATCAGACTTGTGGCCTGTCACACAGACACAGACAGTCTCTCTCTCCCTATCTTACATATTTATGTTATCAGTTTTACAGATTACAGTTTCTCCCCCCACGCACAAAGCACATAGTTTGAAGAGAGGGAAAAAAAGAAAGCAGGAAACATGAGAGACAAGTTACTTTCTGGGCAACACTTTGGAGACATGGGAGGAAAGATGCATTGTATGAAAGGTGAGACTGCAGCACTCCAAGTAAAGCAAACTTGAAAGTAAACAGTTTAAGAATGGAAAATTTATTAAAAAGAAAAAAAAAACAACTAAACAAACAAAAAACATATGTATATTCAAAATACACAACACCACATTTGCCTTTATTTTGAAAAAAACATACTCTTGGAAATAGTATGTTTACAGTTGTCCTTGCAATTAATGAAAGTAAATTCAAGGATGCAAAGAAGTGCTATGCTCTTTGGCAATTTAAAAGGCAAATCAACAGACTTCTGTCTAAAGTTCACATAAAAGGAACCGTGCCTACTTCAAATAGAAAACAAACTGCTGCTTACTTGAGATAACATTAATAGTCACTGACATGAGTGGAGAGTGAATGGCAACCCATTCCATATGGTACTGCACTATTCCAGCTAAGCCAAACATTATCACCATTTGTGTGAAAGGGGTATTAGGAGCTATAATTCCCAGTCCTACCATGCTAACTGAGCCTAGAAGAAAAGCACAGTAATTTTTTTCTGTAACTTTTGAATGGTTTCTTACATTTAAACTCTGTACAACAGGAGTCCAGTATTGAGCTAAAAGCAAAATGAAGTTTTGCACATGGACTTTTTTCACTATCAACTGGATCAACTTTGTCAACTACAAGGCTCTTTAGGTGCTAGCGTTTCCTTTAAAACAGAAAATAAATCCATAAATATAATAGACATCTTTCTTATGCATGCAGACAAAGCAGCAAGGATAGGTTTCTAGCTTAACACTTAGTCCTTTCACTTGTTTCATGGCAAAACACAAAAGAATCATAATCATGTCAAGATACTACTTGTTAGACTCCAAGCATGAAGAACAGAGGTTAAAATTAAGAATACTCAAATTGTTAATTACCTCATGTAGAATTTCTAATGCCCACAATACCAAATGACACAAACAGCCAATATTTATTTGTCGAGACAGTGTCATTCCCAATACTTCAGAGAGATTATGGGCATTTAAGTCTCATACAGTACATTAAAGATTGAAGAAAGCAATGGTATAAAGTTGATTCTGCTGCAAAATATAGACACAATCCCTAGCAGGAGTCCTTCAGAATTTTAAGTATTTTACTGATATTTAAATAAGAAAGACAAACACACATACATGCACACAGCATGAATCAGCACTTTTTCAAATGTTAATACTTTTGGTTAAACTTCATTCTCCTCTCAAAAAAAATTATTATACTGCACTGATTTTGCACTAGGATTCACCAGCCAATCAACTACTCTCTGAGATAGTTATTAAATTGAATGGCTAAGATGAGGAGTCACTTAAAAGTAATAGTCAAATGAGAAGCACTCTACACTGATTCTCCAACTCTGGAAATTGCCTATCTGCTGTGTATACAGATGCGCTAGTAATAGTTTTTCTAAAAGGTGTAATAGTAGCTGTTTTTTACCGCTTCCAGCTCTGCTACAGTTTTCTGCTTCACAGGGGCTCCCTGGGGAATGTTATTTGGTGGAGATGCCGGGGAAATCACCTTGCCACACTGTGGAGTAATTGCCTAAGGTAACTAGGAAAATTAAACTAATATTCACATTTTACAGAAAATGTGCAGCATTGAAGAGGCTTTCAGGGTAGGGCGTAGCTGCATTACCTGAGCATATCCTAGGCTTCCAACCTTAGATGCTATCGCACTGGGGGAACCTGGTGTGCTGATTCTAAGGAACAGTACAGAGCGTAGAGTGGAGTGGAGACACCATGGCTAGGCTCTGTGACCAGGGGAGGACTTGCTTGTTCTTGTGCACACCGAGACCGATAAGCTGCACTTTTGCTACCCTGAGCCAAAGACCTGTCACGTTTTGACAAAATGCTGTACTCTAGTAGGCTTTTGACACCGTTTCCCACAGCATTCTCCTGAAGAAAGTGGCTGCTCATGGCTTGGACTGTTAATTACACAGCGGGCTCAAATGGGGAAACCCAACTGCACAGGAAGAGATCAATGACTGTCTAGAAGGCAAAGATTTTGGAGTATCTACCAAAGAGGTAACTCGTGTGGAAGCAGCGCAGACATTGAATTAATTGCGAGAACTCATTGAAGAGGTTAAGACTGGAGGCAGTCTGGGCTGCATTGACTATGCCCTGGTTGAGTTTGTGATCTCGAGGAATATGGGCCTGGCTAAGAGCAGTCAGGAACCTGAACTTCCGAAGAGTGAAATTCCAGCTATTTAAAGACCTAGTGGACAAGATCCCCTGGAACACTGACCTCAGGGACAAAGGAGCTGAACAGAGCTGGCAACTCTTTAAGGATGTTTTCCTTAGAGCACAAGAACTCTCCATCCCCCTGTGTAGGAAAGCGGGCAGGGAGGGCAGGAAATCAGAATGGCTGAGCAAGGACCTGCTGGTCAGACTGAGGCGCAAGAAGGAAATGCACAGGCAGTAGAAGCAGGGTCATGTGGCCTGAGAAGAGTACAGGGATGCTGTTCGGATATGCAGGGATGGGATCAGGAAAGCCAAGGCGCAGATGGAACTGAGCTTGGCAAGGGATGCAAAAAAGAACAAGAAGGAATTCTATAGGTACACTGCTCAGAAAAGAAAGGCCAAGGACAGTATACCCCCTCTGATGGATGAGATGGGAGAACTGTTAACAACAGACATGGAGAAGGCTGAGGTACTCAACAGCTTCTTGGCCTCAGTTTTCACTGCCAGTCAGGCTTCCCACATCTCTTGTTTCTCTGAACCTGAAGATGAGGGCTGGCAAGCCACAGAGTAAGAGAAGAGCAGGTTCAAGACCACCTGATGAAACCAAACAATTACAAGCCTATGGGGCATGATGACATGCATCCCAGGGTGCTGAGGGAACAGTCTGACGGAGTTGCCAAGCCTCTTTCCATCATAGCTGAAAAGTCCTGACAGGCGAAGTCCCATGTGACTGGTAAAAGGGAAACATCACTCCCATTTTTAAAAAGGGTAGAAAGGAGGACCCGTGGAACTACAGACTGGTTAGCCTCACCTCTGTGCCTGGAACAATCATGGAGCAGATCCTCCTGGAAGCAGCGTCAAGGTACAAGCAAGACAAGATCTGAAGCAGCCAGCATGACTTTACCAAGGGTAAATCGTGCCTGACCAATCTGGTGGCCTTCTTCGAGGGAGTGACTGCATCAGTTGACAAGGGAAGACCGACCAATGTCATCTATCTGGACTTGTGTAAGGCCTTTGACACGGTCCCACATGACATCCTGGTCTCCAAATTGGAAGGATATGGATTTGAAGGGGGTACCATTCAGTGGATAAGGAGTTGTCTTGAAGGTAATACCCAGAAAGTGGTGGTCAATGGCTCTATGTCCAAGTGGAGGCTGGTGACGAGTGATGTCCCTCAGGGGTCTGTCTTGGGACCAGTACTGTTTAATATCTTTATCAATGTCAAAGACAGTGGGACTGAGTGCACCCTCAGCAAGTTTGCAGATGTCACCAAGCTGACTGGTGAGGTTGATACCAAAGAAGGAAGAGATGCCATCCAAAGGGACCTGGAAAAGGCTTAAGAAGTGGTCCCACATCAACTTTACGAGGCTCTACAAGTCCGGGCTACCCCCAACATGAGTACAGACTGGGAGAAGAATTCATTGAGAGCAGCCCTGCAGAGAAGGACTTGGGGGTTCTGGTGGACGAAAGGCTCAACATGAGCCAGCATTGGGCGACTGCAGTCCAGAAGGCCAACTGCATCCTGGGCTGCATTGACAGAGGTGTGGCCAGCAGGTCGAGGGATGTGATTGTCCCCCTCTATTCTGCCCTTGTGAGGCCCCACTTGGAGCACTGAATCCAGGTCTGGGGCCCCCAGCACAAGAAGGATGTGGATCTGTTAGAACAGGTCCAGAGGAGGGCTACGAAGATGATCAGAGGGCTGGAACAGCTCTCCTATGAAGAAAGGCTCAGAGAACTGGGTCTGTTCAGCCTGAAGAAGAATAATCTCTGGGGAGACCTCATTGCAGTCCTTCATTTCTTATTGGGGGCTTATAAAAGCGATGGAGAGCAACTTTTTACTCGGGCACATATTGATAGGACAAGGAGAATGGTTTTAAAATAAAAGGGGAGATTTAGATTAGAGGCTTGGAGGAAATTCTTCACTCAGAAGGTGGTGAGGCACTGTAACACGTTTCCAGAGAGGTTGTGGATGCCCTATCCCTGGAGGTGTTCAAGACCAGATTCGCTGAGGCCCTGGGCAACCTGATCTAGTGGGTGGTATCCCTGCCCATGGCAGGGGCGTTTGAAGTAGATGCTTTTGTGTGGCGTAATGACCACACTGAGGCCAGGGTTCTTTAAGGAATCAGTAACTTCTACTTTATTTATGGCATAACTTCAACTCCAACTTATTGAGGACAGGCTCCCTTCTTATATCATTAGCTCTACAGAAGTACTTTTCCACTAACAGCATTGATAAACCACTAACAAACAAAAAGGAGCACTGTTTTTTCTTAATAGTTAACACAAGTTTGAAATATGTTTATGTGGAAAGAAGTAGGTGTTATGAATGATCAAACAAAATAAATCTCAGTAGCAAAAGCTCCAAAAGCCGAATGTTTACTTTTTGTCCAGACTCAAAAATTTTGATTTATGAATGTTTTTACATTTTTATTCAGAAATAACCAAATATCTCCAGGTGAAATAGAAACCAAATGTCTCCAGGTGAAATAGAATTTCATTTGTATTTGATTAGTATTTTTTTGAAATATGACCTTGTAAAACTGGATCACATTGCACCATTTGTATTTACATAATCTTCCCTCAAATATAAAATTGTATTATACAATCAGGCTACACGTTGCTTTAGTACCAAAGCATTTCTCTAATCTCTTTTCCTGTTTAGTATTAGTCATTTTGTAAATACTTATAAGTTTGTTTCTTAAAGCAATAATTTTAAATGAGGTAGGAAAGAAAAACACAACAAAAGTAACAAATCAGGAAAGTATTTTTTCTTGGCTACAGAATGATTGGTTTAAGAGGCTGATCAGTGTTGCAACACAGCAGTTTCACAGAGGTTGGAGCTTTTCTCTTTCCCCCACAATAGCTAACACTGTACTTATGAGATTTTTGCGCCCCTGTCAGCTCATCTCTACATGTAACCTCATTCTACAGCACCTATTTGTAGCTAGCTAGAACAGCAGAACCATGATGTTGCTTTGAACTTCTCCATTGCTAAAACTGAAAAAACATTGACCTTTTGAAGGACAGTTTATCCTCCTGTTTCAAGAAAAGCCTTATGCAGTGATTTTTAAACTGTTTTCTAGAAAAGGGTTTTATTTGTTAAAAAAAATGTTTGATTTATATCACTTATCATTCAAGTTGCACTGTGGCAGTTTTAACAAGATGCATTTTCACAATGGTGTTATTATGTTGAAAAGTTGGACAGGTATATCTACAGATATTCTTCTGAATTAGAAAAGGAGAAATTGCTATCTCAGTAATCTGCCATCTAGGACATAAACAAACTCTAGGAATGGGGACTGGCCAGGAGGATAAAACTGAGCAGGCTTTATTCAATCTAAATGAGACAAAATTTATGCAAAATGTTGTGATTTAACCCATCAGGCAGATAAACACCACACAGATGGGAGATGGGATGGGAGAGAAAAGTGAAAAAAGGGGGTAAAAACTCGTGGGTTGAGATAAAGACAGTTTAATAGGAATGGGAAATAATAATAATAAAAGAATATACAAAATAAGTGATGCACAATGCAATTGCTCACCACCCAGTGACCGATGCCCAGCCAAACCACAAGCAGCAGCAGGCCACAAATGCCTGGATAACTCCCGCCAGTTATATTGTTCCACATGGTATCATATGGTATGGAATATCTCTTTGGCCACTTTGGGTCAGCTGTCCTAGTTCTGTCCCCTCCCAGCTTCTTGTGCGCTGGCAGGGCAGTATGAGAAGTTGAAAATTCCATGGCTTAATGTAAGCAATGCTCTGCAACAACTAGACCATTAGTGCATTATCAGCATTATTCTAATCCTAAATCCCAAACACAGCACCATACCAGCTACTAGGAGGAAAATTAGCTATATCCTAGCCGAAACCAGGACAATATTTGTCCTGGCAGAGAGGAGCTGGGGGAGAAGAGAGAGCTCTGCGGAGAAGGACCTGGGGGTCCTGGTGGATGTCAGGTTGGCCATGAGCCAGCACTGTGCCCTGGTAGCCAAGAAGGCCAATGGGATCCTGGCGTGCATTAAAATGAGTGTGGCCAGCAGGTCAAGGGAGGTGATCCTCCCCCTCTACTCTGCCATTGTCAGGCCTCACCTGGAGTACTGTGTCCAGTTCTGGGCTCCAGAGTACAAAAAAAGACAGGGATCTCCTGGAAAGAGTCCAGCGGAGGGCCACAAAGATGATACGGGGCCTGGAGCATCTTCCCTATGAGGAAAGGCTGAGAGACCTGGGTCTGTTCAGCCTTGAGAAAAGAAGACTGAGAGGGGATCTTATCAATGTTTACAAATATCTTAAGTGTGTGAGACAATGGGATTTGGCCAACCTGTTCTCAGTGGTTTGTGGGGATAGGACAAGGGGCAATGGCCAAAAAATGGAGCACAGGAAGTTCCGCACCAACTTGCAAAAGAACTTCTTCACGGTGAGCGTGACGGAGCACTGGAACAGGCTGCCCAGGGAGGTTGTGGAGTCTCCTTCTCTGGAGATATTCAAGGCCCGTCTGGATGCCTACCTGGGCAGCCTGCTCTAGGGAACCTGCTTTGGCGGGGGGTTGGACCCGATGATCTCTCGAGGTCCCTTCTAACCCCTACAGTTCAGTGATTCTGTGATTCTGTGAATATCCACCCCTTAATCCATACAATTTACATCATGTTCAGGTCCCATATTTTCCAGTACATCCCAATTAATCACCACCACATTTCCTATCTTTTGATATATATGTACAGAGATATCATAAAATCATAGAATGGTTTGGGTTGGAAGGGACTTTAAAGATCATCTAATTCCAACCCCCCTGCCATGAGCAGGGACACCTTCCACTAGACCAGGCATCTCAAAGCCCCATCCAAACTAGCCTTAAAAACATCCAAGGATGGGGCATCCACAACTTCTCTAGGCAACCTGTTCCAGTACCTCACCACCCTCAGAGTAAATAACTTCTTCCTTATATCTAAATCTCCCCTCTTTTAGCTCAAAGCCATTACTCCTTGTTCTAGCACTACACTCCCTAATAAACAGTCCCTCCCCAGCTTTCTTGTAGGCCCCCGTTAGGTATTGGAAGACAATTATAAGGTCTCCTTGGAGCCTTCTCTTCTCCAGGCTGGACAGCCTCAACTCCCTCAGCCTGTCTTCATAGGAGAGGTGTTCCAGCCCATTGATCATCTTTGTAGCCCTCCTCTGGACTCGTTCTAATAGGTCCATGCCCTTCTTGTATTGGGGGCCCCAGAGATGAACACAGTACTCCAGGTGGGGTCTCACAAGAGCAAAGTAGAAGGGGAGAACCACCTCCCTTGACCTGCAGGCCACACTTCTTCAGATGCAGCCCAGAATACGGTTGGATTTCTGGGCTGCACGTGCAGACTACTGGCTCATGCCAAGCTTTTCATCCACCAGAACCCCCAAGGATCCATACTCCAACAAGCACAACCCCAATTTGAGGGTCCACAGTAATGATAACTCCTCTCCCACGGATAATCTCTTATCCAATCAGTGTAACACGTAGAAGCCACTGTTCCACCCTTTCTAGGACAAATGTACTTGGGCTGGTTACTATATCTCTTCCAACTCAGGCTTCCGCAATCAGTATATGGGTCTTCATCTATAATATCACAGGCATCAAAGGTTATCGACACTGAGGTATTCAGGGTGGTTACAACTTCACTTGTTCCAATTAATTTCTCTGCATAGAGCATACTGAGTTAGGTTAAAAATGCAGCTTCCTCTTTTCTGGCCTTTACAGTCATAGACAGTATGATACTCCAATGTCTGGGAGCTCAAGCATCCTTTTCTAGTAGTTGACTGCAGTTGTTGGCCGTAGCTTGGGCCAAGAAACTCACCCCAAGTAGGACTAGAAGAGGTCCGGTAAGGGCCATAGTGCTCGGCGGTCACCGCCTGAAGGGGTTGCAGCCCTTGGCAGACCTTCCTAGCCGCAGCACCAGTTCCCTATCCGGTCTTGCCCTCTTCCCTAATCTTAAAGGGGTGTACGCTGCAGCTGTACAAAAAGCTTCTTCTGCTGTGTTGCCCCACACAAGGATGTCATCAATATACTGCAGGTGTTCACAAGCTTCCCCCTTGTTCCAGTGCAGACTGGATCAGTCCATGGCAAGTCTTTGTAGTGTGTTTACATGGCAAGGTTTTGGTAGCAGGGGGCCATAGGTGTGGCTTCTGTGAGAAGAATCTAGAAGCTGCCCCATGTAAGATAAGGGCCTCACTGCTGACCAGAGCCAAGCCAATAAGCGATGTTGTTTACACCTCTTTGAGAGTATATTTAAGACAGGAAAAAAAAAAAGAAAAAGAAAAAGAAAAAAAAAAACAAAGCACTGCGCCACACAGCAGCTGGGAGAGTGAGAGAAGTGAGAAACAGCCTTGCAGGCACCAAGGTCAGTGAAGGAGAGGGAGAGGTGCTCCAGGCGCCGGAGCAGAAGTCCCCTGTGGCCTGTGGTGAGGACCATGGTGAAGCAGGCTGTCCCCCTGCAGCCCATGGAGTACCACGGTGGAGCAGGTTTCTGCGCTGCGGCCTGTGGAAGACTCCTGACAGAGCAGATTCCAGGCCGGACCTGTAGGCTGTGGAGAGGAGACCACGCAGGAGCAGGTGACCTGGCAGGAGCTGCTGCCCGTGGGGCACCCAGGCTGGAGCAGTTTGCTCCTGAGGGATGGACCTCGTGGTACAGACCCATATCTGGAGCAGTTCGTGAAGAGCTGCTGCCTGTGGGAAGCCCACGCCAGATCAGTTCACCAAGGACTGCATCCCGTGGGAGGGACCAAACAGCACGGGGGACGAGAGTGACCGAGAAGGAGCGGCTGAGAAGAAGTGCTATAGACTGACCATAACCCCCATTCCCCCTTTCCCCTGCGCCGCTCGGGGGGAGGAGGTGGAAGAGGGTGGATGGGGGAAAGGCGCTTTTGGTATATTTCCTTTGTTTCTCGCTTCTCTAGCTTGTTAGTAATAGGTAATAAATCTTACTATCTCCCTATGCTGAGTCTGTTTTGCCCGTCACGATAACGACTGTGCGATCTCCTCATCCTTATCTCAGCCCTTGAGCCCTTTTCATCTTATTTTCTCCCAGTTCCTCTTTGAGGAGGGGGAGTGAGAGAGCAGTTGTGGTAGAGCTCGGTTGCCCACCCAAGTAAAACCACCACAGTCTTGCTGATCACTCCTTGGTTCTCCAGTCAATGAACCAACTCACGGATGGGAATCAGGGAATCTTGGTTGGTGCGATATTGCCGCTGGTGCACCACTGTGGTAGCTATTGGCACTTGTGTTCTTCAGTCCTCAGCAATCCTAAAACAGAAGGGTCTTCTGAGAGACTGGGCAGGGTAGACAGCTGCTTAATCTTCTCTGTACTCAAAGCAGCTATGCCAAAAGCCCACCGATACCCTTTTGGGTCCTTGAAGTACCCTCTCTTGAGATGCTGAGGATGCACAAAGCCTCTGGGCCCAGTCACAACGGGGTGCTTTTGCCACTCATTCCCAGTTAGGCTCAGTTCAGCCTCCAATACAGCTGGCTGTTGGGATCCCCCAGTCTTTAACTTCCTTTAGGGACTTTAACTTCCCAGACATACGCTGGAATTAAAATACAGCCCAAAGAAAACAGTCTAAGAGTTTCCTGGAGTGTGTGGAAGATAGCTTCCTGACTCAGCTGGTTAGTGAGCCTACCAGGGGGTTACCTGCTAGACCTGCTGTTCATGAATGGAGAGGGACTGCTGGGAGATGTCGTGGTCGGAAGCTGTCTTGGGCAGAGTGACCACGAAATGGTAGAGTTCGCTATTCTTGGTGAAGTCAGGAGGGGGGGTCAGTAAAACTGCTACCTTGGCCTTCCGGAGGGCAGACTTTGAACTTTTCAGGACACTGGTAGTGAGGGTCCCTTGGGAGTCAGTCCTGAAGGGCAGAGGGGTCCAGAAAGGCTGGATGCTCCTCAAGAAGGAAGTCTTAAAGGCACAGGAGCAGACAGTCCCCTTGTGCTGTCAGATGATCCGGTGGGGAAGAAGACCTGTGTGGCCAAACAGGGATCTTTTGCTGAGTGTCCAGGAGAAAAAGAGAGTTGATGTCCAGTGGAAGAAGGGGCAGGCAACTCGGGGAGAGTACTAGGAAGTTGCCAGTGTATGCAGAGAAAAAATCAGGAAGGCTAAAGCCTAGCATGAGCTCAACCTGGCCTCTATGGTTAATGATAACAAGTATAAATATAAATATATTAATGGCAAGAGGAAGGCCAAGGAGAATCTCCATCCTTTACTGGATGCAGGGGGGAACATGACTACTGAGGATAAGGAAAAGGCTGAGGATCTTAATGCCTTCTTTGCATCTGTCTTTACTGGCTCAACCTAGCCACTATTAAAATATGGAGCCTCTGGCAGGAAGAGCCCAGGGAAACTTGAGGTCGACCCCTAGGGTTTTCACAGAATCACAGAATCACAGCTTCTCATACCGCCCTGCCAGTGAGGAGGCTGGGGGTGCACAAGAAGCTGGGAGGGGAACAGAACCAGGACAGCTGACCCAGGAAAGGTGATGGAACAGGTCATCTTGAATGCAGTCACACAGGATATGTGGGACAACCGGAGGATCAGGCCCAGTCAACATAGGCCCATGAAAGGCAAGTTCTGCCTGACCAACCTCACTCATCTCCTTCTATGACCGGGTGACCCACCTGGTGGATGAGGGAAAGGCTGTTGACGTAGTCTACCTAGACTTCAGCAAGGCCTTTGACACAGTCTCCCATAGTATTCTCCTGGAGAAGCTGGCAGCCGGTGGCTTCAACAGGTACACGCTTTGCTGGGTTAAAAACTGTCTGGATGGGCAGGGAGTGGTGGAGAATGGAGTGAAATCCAGTGGTGTTCCCCAGGGGTCGGTGTTGGGGCCCATCCTCTTTAATATCTTCATTGATGATTTGAATGAGGGAATAGAGTATGTCCTCTAAATTTGCAGATGACACCAAGTTTGGGGGAAGCGTTGACCTGCCAGAGGGGAGGAAGGCCCTGAAGAGGACCTGGACAGGTTGGATCGATGGGCAGAGGCCAATGGGATGAGGCTCAGTATGGCTAAGTGCAGGGTCCTGCACTTTGGTCAAAACAGCCCCATGCAACGCTACAGGCTTGGGGCAGAGTGGCTGGAAAGCTGTGCAGAGGAAAAGGATCTGGGGGTGTTGGTCGACGCTCGCCTGAACATGAGCCAGAAGTGTGCCCAGGTGGCCAAGAAGGCCAACGGCATCCTGGCTTGTATCAGGAATAGTGAAGCCAGCAGGACCACACGAGAGATCAAGTTTTTGGGAATAACATGGCAAGATGGACGTCATCAAATCCCAATCAATGCGATCAACAAAATAACAGCTATGTCTCCACCAACTAGCAAAAAGGAAACACAAACTTTCCAAGGTGTCGTGGGGTTTTGGAGAAAGCACATTCCAAATTACAGTCTGATTGTAAACCCGCTCTACCAAGTAACCCGTAAGAAGAATGATTTCAAATGGGGCCCTGACCAACAACAAGCCTTTAAAAAAATTAAGCAGGAAATAGTTCATGCAGTAGCCCTTGGGCCAGTCCAAACAGGACCAGATGTAAAGAATGTGCTCTAGACTGCAGCCGGGGAGAATGGCCCCACCTGGAGCCTCTGGCAGAAAGCTCAAAAACCCTCATATGCCGTTAGTATCTCCTTTTCAGTTGGGGTGTAATTGGCTTCTGATCCTCGATAGCTCCGGCTCCAGAACCCCAGAGGTCGACCTCGAGTTTCTCCTGGGGTTTTCTGCCAGAGGCTCCAAGTGAGGCCATGATCCCCAGCTGCATTGTGAAATATGTTTTGCACAGCTGGTCTGGTACAGACAGGCCCAAGGGCTACCGCACGGGCTATTTCTTGTTTGATTTGTTCAAAGGCCTGTTGTTGCTCAGGGCCCCACTCAAAATTGTTCCTCTTTCGAGTCACTCGATATAGAGGACTCACAAGCTGACTATAGCCTGGAACATGCATTCTCCAAAATCCCGCAACGCCTAGGATAGCTTGTGTTTCTTTTTTGCTAGTTGGTGGAGACATAACCGTTATTTTGTTGATCACATCCATCTGAATATGGCAACGTCCATCCTGCCATTTTACCCCCAAGAATTGGATTTCCTGTGCAGGTCCCTTGACCTTACTCTGTTTAATGGCAAAACCAGCTTTCAGGAGAATTTGAATTATTTTCTTCCCTTTCTCAAAAACTTCTCCTGTTGCCCCATACAATGATGTCATTGATGTACTGCAGTTTTTCAGGAGCATCCCCCTGTTCCAGTGCAGACTGGATCGCTCCATGGCAAATGGTAGGACTGTGTTTCCACCCTGGGGCAGTTGATTCCAGATGTATTAGATGCCGCTCCAGGTGAAACCAAACTACGGCCTGCATGCTGCTGCCAAAGGGATGGAGAAAAATGCATTAGCGATATCGACTGTAGCATACCACTTGGCTGCCTTTGACTCTAGTTCATACTGGAGTTCTAGCATGTCTGGCACTGCAGCACTCAGCGGTGGCGTGACTTCGTTCAGGCCGCAATAGTCCACCGTTAGCCTCGATTCGCCATTAGAGTTTTGCACTGGCCTTATAGGACTATTAAAGGGTGAGCGAATCTTGATGATCACTCCTTGGTTCTCCAGCCGATAAACTAACTCATGGATGGAAATCAGGGAGTCTCGGTTGGTGCGATATTGCCGTCGGTGCACAGTTGTGGTAGCAATTGGTACCTGCTGTTCTTCAACCTTCAGCAAACCCACAACAGAAGGGTCGTCTGAAAGGCCAGGCAGGGTAGACAGATGCCTAATCTGCTCTGTGCTCAAAGCAGCTATGCCAAAAGCCCACCAGAACCCTTTTGGATCCTTGAAGTCCCCTCTCTTGAGGCAGTCTATGCCAAGAATGCATGGAGCCTCGGGCCAGTCACGATGGGGTGCTTTTGCCACTCATTCCCAGTTAGACTCACTTCAGCTCCAACAGTTAGCTGTTGGGATCTCCCTGTCACTCCAGAGATACAGATGTGTTCTGTCCCTTTATAGCTTGATGGCATTAAGGTACACTGTGCGCCAGTGTCCACCATAGCTTTCTATTCCTGTGGTTCCAATGTGCCAGGCCATCGGATCCACACAGTCCAATAAATCCGGTGTTGTGGTTTAACCCGGACGGCAGCTAAACACCACACAGCAGTTCGCTCACCCTCCTATCTCCCTCTCTGGGATGGGGGAGAGAAATGAGAAATTGAAGCCTTTGGTTCGAGACAAAGACACTTTATTAAGAAAGGAAATAATAATAATAATAATAATGTGTATGAAACAAGTGATGCACAATGCAATTGTTCACCACCCACTGACCGATGCCCAGCCCATCCCCAAGCAGGCGGGCACCCGTTGGCAGGACAGAACGAGGAGATGAAAAGTCCTTGGCTTAGTGTAAGCCTTGCTCTGCAACAGTGAAAACATCAGCATGTTACCAGCTGCTAGGAGGAAAAATAACTCTGTCCAAACTGAAATCAGGACATCCGGTTATCCCTTTCCTCTACCTGGCCAGAGGCAGGGCCCCTCTAGTCCTGGTTGGAGTGTCTGCCACTTAATTCTTGCAAATGAGAAGCAGAGGTCCCTTCATCAGGGTCAAGAATAACATCAGCCCTTCTACTGCCTCTGGGGAGCTGCCCAACAGAAACCGGAGCAGCATTTTTGTTAGGACACCCTCTTCTTGTTGCTGTATTTCCTTGCAGTTCACATACCCGAGCAGCTAGGGTTAAAGTAGGTTCACCATCCCACTTCCTCATATCTTCCCCATGGTCACACAGATAAAACCACAAGGTGCCACGTGGTGTGCGTCTCAGGTACTCTCTCCCTCGAGCAGGAAAATACTGATTCTTAGTGGCTGAAATATCACTCCGTCTGGATGAGGAGGGAGATGCTTGTTCTACAAGGTCGTGAAGCCTTTGGGACAGTTTCTCCACAGCCGAGACACAGGCCCATAATGGAACAGAGATTGTCTTCATATTTTTGAAGCTGGCAGGACAGAGTATATACTGTCGGTCCCATTCCCTCATCCCAATTAATTACCGCCAGCGTACTGGCATGTGATGATGGTGCGCTCCGCACAAACTTACGCCACATGGACGTTGTGCAGTGGACTTCATCGGGATTTTAGGTGTCTGGGCATTGTCCAAATAACTATAAACCATCTCCAGCACAGCTAATTCCCGCAGATGCTGGAGACCTTTTATCCATAGTGATCCACTTGCCTACCTGATATGCAATATCTTCCTTGTGGGGATACTTTTCTTTCACAGCTGCCAGGAGTCGCCTCCAGAGGCTGAGAACCTGTGCCTCTCTCCCAATTCCTTTGGCAATGACCCTTTCTCTAGAGAGGGATCCCAGCTGCCTGGCTTCATTGCCTTCTAGTTTTTGGCTATTGGCCCCAGTGTCCCAGCATCGAAGCAGCCAGGTGAGGATGTGTTCACCTGGATGTCAACCGAAATCCTTTCGTATTTCTTGCAACTCACTCAGGAATAGGGATCGGGTGGTTTCTGATTCATTTATGATTTCCATCTCTTCTTCCTGCCATTTTTGCAATGGCTCTGCTTTAGAGCCGCCTGCCTTTCCCCCTTCTCCCTCCTTTTTAGGAGAGGCTTCTTCCCTTACTAAATGAGCTGACTTCCGTTTCCATTGTTTTGACTTGACTATGGGGGCGACTGATACCATAGTCGGCTGGTCCTCTGGGTCAGCCACAGTGTGTGGTATCTGGTCATCAGATTCAGAGACCTCCTCCCTGCCTTGAGGGTGCTGGGTGGCATTGAATAGTGTTTGATAGGCATAAGCCAGGACCCAGCACAGTGCTGCAAGCTGTCGTTCTCCGGCATTGTCAGGGTCAGGGCATAGGACTCTCAAACATTCTGTCAGGATTTTAGGATTTTGCACTTGTTCAGGGGTGAAGTTCAGAACTATTGGAGGAGACAACCGTG